>NC_057814.1:402539354-402539934 GCF_018294505.1 Triticum aestivum | reverse complement strand
GGTGACCGGGCGGAGCAACGGCGAGGAGGGCAAGGCCAGAGCGCGAGGGCAGCGGGACGACGCGTGCGACGAGCTTGGACGCGGCCCGGGGCGTGATGGCCGCGGTCGTGTGCGAGGGCAGAGAGAGGAGGAGAGGCCGGGGGGGCCTCACCGGCGTTGATGGGGAGAGGGGCGCCGAGGCTTGCTGGCGGCCGGCGGGGAAGAGGGCGAAGACGCGAGGTCCGGCGAGGAGGCGGTCGAGGAGGAGGACGACGACTGGGCGCGTTGGCGTCTGTGAGGGAGAGGCGATGGAGCGACGCTGACGAGGTGGCGGAGCACGGCAGCAACGAGGCGGCGCCGGGGATGGGCACCGACGTCGGAGGCGCAGGGTGGCGCGGGATTGAGACCCTCCCCGATCCAGAACCAGTCGAGTGGGAGGGGTCCGGGGAGGAGGACGAGTCGTCGGGCGAGGGGGGGTTCTCCGGCGAGGTGCGCCGCGGGGCGCCGGCGTCGAGGATCAGCGGCGGGGTCGAGGGGCGAGCACGATGGGGCCGTGCCCTCGATCCAGATCGAGGGAGGGAGTGGGAACAGGGGGAGTGGG
>NC_057814.1:402538344-402539270 GCF_018294505.1 Triticum aestivum | reverse complement strand
TTCAGGGAGGGGTTATGGGGGTGGCCGGCTGGGCCTCAGCTTAGTTGGGCCGGTGGCCAGCTGGGCCACTTGGCTCGGGGGGGGGTTCTTCCTTTCTTTTTCCTTTTTTTTGTTTCTTTTCTTTTTTTTCTTTTTTTTCTTTTTTTGTTTTATTAGTTTACTATTATATTTTCTATATAATTTTGTTTTATAAAATATACAAATAGTACCTAAATTATTGTTCCGAAATACCCCAATGTCACAAAAAGTTTGGTGAGTAAATAAAATAGTTTAGTAATTTATTAATTGTAAAAGGCATTTAATTAATTGTTTTTGCTACTGTTTTAATTATTTTAGGGCCTTTAAACATTATATAAAAGTGTGGCTCCTCCACCATAAATACCTATGCATTAATTGGCACAACCCAAACATTTTAGTTTTAATGTTTGAAAACTTTTACCGTTTGCCTTCAATTCAATTTGAATTTAAATCGTTTTGAACTAACGCGAGATTAGCAACAGTAATCAAGGTGATGTGGCATCATTAGCAGAGTTTTACTGTAGCCTAATTATCCGGGCGTCACACCGTCGCCGTCCGAGTACGAGCCGGCCACCCGCCGCCTGCCACGGGCATCCGTCGCGCCACAGAAACCGGATCGACCGCGCCACCACACACCTAGGGGCCCCGCACCACCCCAGAGATGCGGGAGAGAGGAAATCCCCCGCCACCGCCGTCGGCCCCCGGGCTTAGCCCGGCGGCGTCCCCCAGCGACGGCGAAGGGAGAGGAGGAGGGAGTGCGCGGCACCGGCGGCGCCTAGGTTTTTGGGCTCCGTCAGAGTCGCCCTAGCGGGGTGACATAGGGGATCTAAGACACTGGGGGAGAATTTCTCAAAAATGTATCACTTCTGGATTTTGTCCATTAAGCTTTTCGTTTCATGCTTCGCTTA
>NC_057814.1:402522348-402537953 GCF_018294505.1 Triticum aestivum | reverse complement strand
ATATGATGGGTCTATTATAATAACACCCCGGCCTAGTTTGGCAACACAGTTTTTCCAAAACCATGGTAATTGAAAACCTCGGTATTCCAATGTGTGGGCAATGAATACTTCGGTTTCTAAAAAGCGCAGTTTTTCTCAGTTTAAGCAAAACTATAGAGATGTTTGGCAAGTGCAGTTTTTCTTAGTTTCTTGGTGTTGACCACTCGTTGCATGGATAATCCTAGATACAGCTAGCTGAACCAAATTGAGCGACAACAAAGGAGTTATACAACGACGTGATCAGCTTGTGCTAATTAACGGCTGGTGCATGCGGCATGCCTATAGCCTTGTCATGCACGCGAACATCCTCTGGATGCTAGGATATGTTGTGGAATAATCTTGTATCTCTGGCCACATGGAATCGATCAGTTAGCTAGCTTAGACTGCTGTGTATAACTTTGCTCATTATCAATCGATCTATTCCAGGGTCTAAGCCTTCGCTAAATCTTTTGTACGTGTACACGCACCATTCGATAGGACTGAACCTCTAGTACTATCTAATGTACAGGCTGCTTCTTGTTGCACTAGAACAATAGCCAACGATTGAAGACATCAGCGATAGAGTAGTCAAGCTTCCTAGGTGGTAATCTTAATTTTTGATTTTGTGGCTGCGGAAGAGATGGGTGAGGAGGACTGGAAGAAGATGGACTCAAGCAAGTGTTACTCAGTTTACAAAAAAGAGGTTGAGACCTCTTTTTTAGATACAACAAAAAAAACCATGGTTTTAGATATACCACGGTTTGTAAAACTAAAGTATTTGTCGAAACCAAACATGTCAAAGTATTTAAAACTGAGATTTTTCCAAAAACCATGATATTCTTTTAAAACTTCAAAAATACTGAGTAGCCAAACGCAGCCTAAAAGTCTTATTCTGATAACACATGGCTTATTCTGCTAACAGCCGAAGCTACAAATTAACCACTCAAAGGAATCGGCGAACTGCCCCATCCACTCCTCGAAGGCTCAAACCAACCCACTCCTCTCTCTCCCCGTTCTCCCCACGACCTCCTCCTACCAGCGTGCCGCCGCCGCGCCTCCCTTCCCCGTCGCCGCACCGCCTTCCTCCCCGCGTCGTGCCCCCACCTACCTCCCATGGCCACCTCCCCACCCCACTCCCGCACAACCCCAGTGCGTCTTCTCCCTCCCCATGGCTCCTTCCCCGTGCGGTCGCGCCGCACTTCCTCCCAGCGCCGGAGCGCCCCCTGTCCTCATCACCCTATCCCACCACCTTCCACCGAGCCCGTTCCGGCAACCCCGCACCCAGCCAGCGATGGATCCGAGCACTCCCTGCCCAGCCGGCGACGGATCTGGGCTCTCCCCCCACGAACCTCCTCCCAATCTCGCGTCGTTCACCTACGTGGAGCTAGACTGCTCCTCACGTGGTGTTCGGCGGAGGGCGGCCGGCGGCGAGCTGCACTCCTCCCGGGGTTCGCGTCGTTCCGCCTCCACCCCGCGTGCAGTGCACATCTGCTGCACTGCTATCCCGTGCAGTTCGGATCCAGCCCTCCACCTCCAGACGCCCGTCGCACGCGCCACTCCCCGGCGTCCTAGCTTCCCCCTCTCTGCAGTTCGCATGGGGGACAACTGCAGCTTGCCCTTTCTTTCAGATTTTTTGATGCACACTGAATTTTTTGATGCGGTCCCCTTGGGTGCTGCCTTCTCTCCTTTTTGCTCGCCCATGCCGCTGGGCGATTTGGCTTCCTCGTGCAGTTCAACAGGGCCACCAATGGCCTTCCCGCGATGACCAGCTGCCGGCGGTTTGGCCAGCGGCGACAGCCACCACTCTGCTCTCTCCCCCTTATCCGCATGCGTTCATTCACACAGCAGTCCGTCGGCTCCACCGGCGGCATGTGCAATTCACTCCGTGCGAGATGAGGTGCTCCTCCTCGATGGCCGAAGAGTTCAGAAAAAGGATTGTGCCTCACAGTATGCGGGTGTTGTGGTCGTGCAGCTCGGAGATGCTCGCGATGACGTTCGGAGCTTGTGCGCGTGCAGTACTGCGAGCGTCATCTCTTCCCATTGGTCGCTGGACCATGGCCGTGCAGCTCGGAGATGCTCCCCATGCGGTTCGGGGCTTGTGTGCGTGTAGTCGGGAAAGCGCCATCTCCATCTCTTCCCCTGTGGTCCGTCTACCATGGCTGTGCAGCTCGAAGACGCTCGCCGTGCGGTGCAGGGCTCATGCGTGTGCAGTCCGGCGAGGGCCATCTCTTCCCCTGTAGTCCGTCGACCATGGCATGCATTTTGCGGACGCTCGCCATGCAGTACAAGGCTCATCCACATGTAATCCGATGAGCGTCCATGCACGTCAAGTCCAGCGAGCGTCCGTGCACAGTAGTGCCTCTACCACAACATTCAGAAACGGGATTCCCCTAGTTTGGGAATGGATAGCTCTGGAATCTACTCCTCACAATCGTTATATGCTGCTCTCAACTTCTGTGTGTGTTGTTATGCTTGTCTTTATCCCGGCTCTATGGCAGCTTCATGTTCCCCCTAGGCTGCATGTGTTCGTCTTGCTGTAGCTGGTAGTAGCTCATAATAATTTTTTGAAAAACGTGACAACCTTGTAAAAGAAAACGTATCTCTGACGCTTTGTGTTTGTTGTGCTCTAGACAAGAACGTTGCACATTTATTATGCAACTATGAGATTTCCAGAATAATCTAGAATAAACTATCTGATATGCTTCAAAGAAGAGTAGAGGGAAAAATTGAACAAGGTTGCTGCTGAAGCTTTTGCATTGAGGAGCGAGAGGTGCTGTTAAATGTTTTCCTTTCTTTTTTCACTTTGGCAATTGGCCTATTTTTCTCTGGAGTTGTCTTAAATTTTTCCCTGTGATTGAGAAAAAGGTTTTGAAGTTCACTAGCAAAATGAGCGACCGCGTGATTGCAGTACGTCCAGAGAGTGTGTGCGGTTAGGCGGGGCAGGCACTGCATCGTGTCATTGCATTTAAAAAAGGGTCTGTCTAGGTCTCAGTCGACTTAGACTTCGCGAAGTCTAAGTCGACTGATGTCACCTAAGGCAGATTAGGCTTGTTTGTTTACTCCATAGTTGCTGGGTTTTATTCTTAGCTGGGCCTTTTTCGTTTCTCTCTTGTTTGTTTGTTTGTTTGTTTATTAGGTTGGGCTGGGCTGATTGTTTCTGTTGGAAGATGCCCGTCGCCTGTATAACAGAGGGACCGTGTCCACGCCATGTACATGATCTGTAACTGCACGCCGTGCTCCACTCCTATGTGCACGTTGTGCATGCCCGTACATAGCTAGCTTCCTGTTATGATGTACTCTGTATAAATCCTCTTTGTGGGCTCATTGAATAGACAAGCCAAGTTTCTATTCTCCATCTGTTTCTTTGTCTTTGTTTTTTTTTCTTGACATGGGAAAAAAATGTTCAACAAGAGAAGTAAATAAAACAACATTTTTCTGTCGCCAGTCTAGCTCATCGTTCAGTCCTTCTCTTCATGCGTCATCTTGCTTCTCTTTTTTTATTTTATGATAGTTTGTATATTATGACAAAAATCAATCTTTAATGTAACAAAGAAACAAAATGAAAACAAGACAAACTAAATAGTGTGGCACTTTTTTTCAAAAGAAAAGAATATTAAGTTGCATACAAATGGAGGACATGCAAATGTGTGCATCCGACGTGGGCTGCGTTGTTTTTCTTAACAATCAAAAGAAGAAGAAGAATACAAATTCAACACAATGGTAAAATTAAAATAAAAAAGAAAGTAGAAAAAGTAAAAGAAAAGGTCAACAATAAGTCTGCATAGCAGGCCGCCCAAGCCGGGTCTGTAGTTGCAAAAAAAAAGTCAGTTGCAGCCGGGGGCGACACTTGCAGTTGCAAGCCTACTGTCGGACATCCGATTGCAGTCGAGGGCGACACTTGCAGTTGCAAGCCTAGCGTCGGACATGCAACTCCCCCTCCCCCAACATGACAAAAAGTCCAATTGCAACCATGTTGAAAGACATGCAATTGCAGTCGGGGGTGACTTTTGCAGTTGCATGTCTAGTAGTGGACATGCAACTGCCCCCAACCCCTCCCGAACATGCAACTACCCCACCCCCTCCCGCCGCCCTCTGACAAAAACACAAGACCAATTGCATTCGGGGGCGACACTTGCAGTTGCATGCCTTGTATTGGACATGCAGCTGCAACCCACTCACCTCTCTCGCCACTCTTACAAAACAAAGGTTAGTTGTAGTAGTGGTGTGTGGACATGTAGTTGCATTAGGTGGCGACACTTGCAGTTGCAAAGCCTAGTGTCGAACATGCAACTACCTCCTCTCCCGACGCCCACTTACAAAACAAAAATGTCAGTTGCATTGGTTGTGTAGGCATACAATTGCAGTCGAGGACGACACTTGCAATTGCAAGCCTAGTATCGGACATGCAACTCCCTCCCTCCATGTCGCTTCCTTAAAAAACAAAAAAAGGTCAGTAGCAGTCGAGTGTGTAGGCATGAAGTTGCAGTCCAGGGTCACACTTGTAGTTGCAAGCCTATTGTCGGACATGCAACTCCCCTCCTCTCCTATCACCCATTTATAAAAAAAATGTCAGTTGCAGCCGGTTGTGTAGGCATGCGGTTGCAATCGAGGGCAACACTTGAAGTTGCAAACCTACTGTCACACATGCAATTGTAGTCGAGTTGAAAATGAGCGCTACCGACTCCTCAAAAAAAAAGTGCTACTGAACAGATATAAGGAACAACAACAAAATTATTAAAAAAACTAGAATTATCAAGAAACAAATAGGAAGAAAAAATATAACAAAAAATAAATGAGACAAATGCACAAAAAAGATGAAGGAAAATAAAAAATAAAATCAAAGATATACAAAAGAATAAATAAAAAGAAAACAAACAAAAAAATTACAACCCAACAAAATAAAGCTCACAACGAAAAAATGCCAACCCTGTCCAACGCATAGGGCAAACACCAACCACGACACGAAAACAAACAGACGCAGCCCAATCCCGATCTTCATTCATGGGCCATTTCCATTAAACATCAGTGTTGAACGGATCTTAAAGCAGCAAAAAAATCGAACGGACAGGGGCGTCGACTTAGACTTCGCGAAGTCTCAGTCGACTGAGATTTAGCAGCTCCCTTTAAAAAAATGTGCAGTGGGTTGTATTTTGTGTGCAATTATTGTAACTTGGAGACCGAAGAAAAGAAAGGTATGCAATTTTTTTACACTGCATCGTGGGTTATTGCTCAATTTGTAATATCTTTCTTTGTAAAAGCAGTGCGCTCGGTGAACTGAAGAAGTACATTTTTTCAAAGTATTGTAGTTCATTGTTAAAAATCTGTGAGGTTCGCTTTATAAAATCTGTGTGGTTCACTATGCAAAATTCAAATAAAAAATCAGTACACTTCAACCGATCATGCAGGTTCACTAGCCTCAGTCGTGTAGTCCAAAAATCCTTTATACTTAAAAAAACAAGACGAAAAAAATCATGTTGTCGCTTCAATTTATGTCGTGGTTCACTTCTCCCAAAAAATTAAATTGAGCTTGTGTGTTAAGAAAAAGCAAAAATGCACCAGGAGTTGCAGTGCACCGGGAGATGAGTTTACAGAAGAAGTTCAACAGAAACCAAAACATCTCAAAAGAAGCTCACTTCTTATTAGATACAGTTCACTCGCTCAGTCCATGTGGTCTACTTGCTTGGTCTACGTGCGTAAAATAATAAGTATAAAAAAGACAACAAAAACTTCACTTTCGGTATTGCCGCGGTTCGCTTCTCGATGGTGTTGCTGTTCACCTACGCCTGACGTGAAGTGTGGTCCACTTTCTCATCTTAGAAAATTTACGTCCGACAAAAGAAATTATGCAGCTCGCTTGCCCGTCCGATGCAGTGCGGTTTTCAGTCTCAAGCAGTGCGGTCAGCAGTATGATGTTGTTCATCCTGTAAGTGCAAAAGAAAATGTTACGGAAGCGAAGAAAAGTAATGCGATTCACTTCTTGATAGTGTTGTGGTTCATTTACACCCGATGTGAAGTGCACTCTACTTTCTCGTCCTTAAAAAAATTACGTTTGAATAAAAGAAACCATGCAGTTCTCTTACCCGTCTGATGCAGTGCGATTTTTCGTCCGATGCAGTGCGGTTTTCAGTCGGATAAACTACCCACGTCGATTTGGGTGTCGCGAAAAATAGCGTGTCCGCATTTCGGTAAATTCGAAATTCCTCTTAAACTGTAAAGAATTAGAGAGTGTGTTCTACATGAAAAAGTTGCGCCTCGTCGATATATTTCCAACGGCGTATCGTTTGAATCATTCCGACCAGCAGTTTGTAAAAAATTCGCGAAAAACGGCCGCTGCCACTCGTCGTCCGCCGCACGATTTTCAAAATTAACTTAAAACCGTAAGGAATCTCAAAAACATTTCAACATAGGAAAGTTGTGCCTCGTCCATAGCTTTTCAACACTATATTACATGCCTCGTTTTGATAAACGGTTAAAAAACTAGAGCGAAAGCAGTACCGAAAATTTGGAAAATTTTGGAAAACAAAATTCCGCGATTTAGTAAATTTGAAACTGCTAACCGTAACGAATTAGAGAAAAAACTAGATATAAAAAAGATGCGCCTGCATGATATCTATCCAACGGTGTATCATTTGCTTTATTCCGACGAGCGGTTTAGAAAAAAACGCGAAAAAACGCTCGCTGTCACTCGTTGTGGGTCGCACCATTTTCAAAACTGCTCTTAAACCGTGAGGAATCTCGGAAAGTGTTCAACGTGGCGAAGTTGCGCCTAATCCATATCTTTTAAACACTATTCTGATCACGGGATCAGAATTCTGATCACAACCGGAACTTCCTGAGTTACACATCCTGAACTTCGCTCTGTACGAACCGACCTTCGGGCTATCTTCGCAGCCGTGTCTCCCCTCGTGAATTATTCTGGCCAGTCGTGTTCTATATGATGTAAGTGTAATCTAGAAACGATTTTTAGCAACTAAATGCCCGTTTTAAATAGGAATCTCGCTCGTTGGCAGATTTTGCTCTCGGGTCGTGATGAACTTGCGTCTTTTGCAATTTTACTGCCTGAGTTGTTCGACCTGAATTCCCCCCTGTGCTAGGTTGAACTTCCGCCAACTTTGCCCAAATGGGGCTTGCGATATACCGTTGGAAAGATGTGGACACGAGTATCATGACCCAAGTTAAATTTTTGGTAAAACGTAAGCGGTTTAAGAGCAGTTTTGAAAACCGTTTTTTCTTCATACAAAAAATGTGAATCGTATTCTCGATCGCCTTTCTAAACCTTTTATCGAAATGATGCAAATAATATGGCGTTGGAAAGCTGCTACAAAACCGCTCGTTCCACATGCTGAAAGTTTTCTCTAATTACCTATGGTTAAAGAGTAATTTGAAAAATCGTAAAATTTCGCAAACGGAATAGCCGAGTTCGTGTTTTTGATGCCATTTCTAAATGGCTAATACAATTGAGGCAAATGATATGGCGTTGGAAAGCTTATGAAAATGCGCTACTTTTTCATGTTGAAAGTTTTTTCTAATTTTAAACGGTTTAAGAGTAATTTAGAAAACGGTACAAGTTCAATCGAGTTTGTATTTTCAAGCTAATTCTTTAAACGTACGTCCGAATGCAGCAAATGATATGGCGTTGGAAAGCTTGAGGAAATGCGAAACTTTTTGGTATATATTGTTTCTCCCAATTCCATACAGTTTTAAATCAATTTTGTAAATGGCTAAAAATGTATTTTCGCCGTAATTTCTACAAATTTTGTCGTAATGGGGCGAATAATACACCGTTGAAAATCTACGAAAAATGCAAAACTTTTTCATGTTGATGGTTTTCTCTGATTCCTAGCTATTCTCAAGTAATTTCGAGGATGGCGAGATCATTCGTTCTGCCTTTATCGCGAAACAGATTCTTCAAAAATGCATCGCGTGAAGAATTTGAACTTCTCGGCCTGTCTACTTGAACTTCACTCTGTTTTCATGTACTTTTTTTTTCTCGTAGCTCTCCATCCAGTCACCGTAATTGAGCAAGTGATATACCGATGAAAAGCTACTATAAACACACAACTTCCCATGTTGATCATTTTTTCATACTCGCGACGATTTTAAAAGTTTTTCATCTGAGATTCATTCAGTGTAGTAGTTGAACTTCCTGATGTTTTCATGTTGAACTTCTGTGACCTATTTCGTTTGTAATTTTCTCATCCATTCGTCAGTGTTACACAAATGATATTCCTTTTGTACAAACCTCTCTCACAATAATTTATTTTAACTTTCTTTGACCAAGGACTTGAACTTATAACAACAAAAAAAATTGGACCTTGCCTTTTAATTCATTTTTTCGTATTAAACACACACCATGTAGTACATGAAAATTTTCCATTTTTATAATTTGAATTTTTTATCTTCTTTTTGAAATCAAATTTCTCCCAAATAATAACTGAACTTCTCTGTGGATTGAGAGAATTATTTCAAAACGCAAAAAAAAATTCTTTTTTTGTTTTTGGACATGGAAATACAAGGTGAACCTCTGTCGCAAGAATTTTTGAACTTCCCCGGAAAGAGCACTTGAACTTCTTTTCAAAAAACCTTTTAAGCTTTCATTCTTCTATACTTTTATTCTCACCTAAAATGCATTCCTTGCAGTAGTTGAACTTCTCATTGTTTTCACCTTGAACTTCTGTCATGTATTTTTGTTCAACCTCTCTCACAAGAATTTTCGAACTTTCTCGGGCCAAGCACTTGAACTTCTAGCAACAAAACTTTAGGCTTTGCATTTTCATTCTTTTTTAATACAAAATACACACCGTGTAGTACGTGAACTTCTGGAAGTTATCAATCTGAACTTCTGAGATCATGCGTTCTGCCTTCATCGAAAAAACAGAGTCTCCGAAAATGCACTTCGTGAAGAGGTTGAACTTCTGGAGCAGTTCTTTTTGAACTTCACTCTGTTTTTCACGTGTTGTTTTTTACCCGTAACTCCCCAACCACTTACCGGAATTGAGCAAATGATATACCGATGGAAAGCTGTTGAAAGCACGCAACTTTCTCGTGTTGATTAGTTTTTCATGCTCGCGATGGTTCAAAATAATTTTTTGAATACATAAAAATATGTTTTAAACGGTATACGTGAAAATTTTAAACCGTTCATCGGAATGTAGCACATAATATACTGTTGGAAAGCTTATGAATAGCAGCAAGTTTTTCATGTAGACAGGTGATACAAATTTGTTGCCGTTCGAGAGCAGTTTTTAAAATGGCAAAACAACGTTGTTTTTGCCTTTTTTCAACATGTAAATGAATGACGAACGTCTCGCACATGAATTTTGAACTATGCTAGGAGGAGCACGTGAACTTTTTACAACAAACCTTTTAAACTTTTTGTTTTCTATTCATATATTCTTATCTCAAACGCATTCTGTGTAGTAGTTGAAGTTCCCGCTGTTTTCACCATGAACTTCTATCACGTATTTTTGTTCAACCTCTCTCACAAGAATTTTTGAACTTTCTCGGGCCGAGCTTCTAGCAACAAAATGCACACCGTTTAGTACGTGAACTTCTAGCAGTTGTCAATCTAAAGTTCTCCTGGTTACGTGAAAATATCGGAGTTTTTATAGACGTTGAACTGCTCTACCTTTTTTTATTTTGAACTTCATTTCTGTATTTTTAGAAATGTGAAAATTGGAGAGTTTTCTAGAAACATCGAACTTCTTCATTATTTGAAATTGAAATTATTGGTTTTATTCTTTAGTAACTAGAAAAATTCGATTTTTCTAATAAATATCAAACTGCTCCGCTTTTTCCAATTGAAGTTCTTGGTATTATTCTCTAGTAGCGTGAAAACCTGTGTTTTTCTATATACATTGAACTACTCCGTTTTTCGGAATTGAACTTCTTTGTTTTAATCTTTAGCATTGGGGAAAATCTAAGTTTTTATAAGCATTACACAACTTTTTTTTTTAATTTTGGACTTCTTGGTGTTATTCATTAGTAACAGGAAAAGTCCTAGTTATGTAATAAATATCAAACTTCTCAATTATTTAAAGTGGAACTTCTATGTCTTATTTTTTAAAAGAAGGAAAAACAGTTTTTATAAACTTTTTGAACTACTCGGTTTTTCAATTTGACCTTCTTGATATTTGTAATAAACATTGAATTTCCCCATTATTTAAATTTGAACCTCTAGGTTTTTTTGTAGAACGGGGAGCTGCTCTATTTTTTTAGTTTGGCCTTCTTGGATTATTGCTTAGTAATGGGGAAAATCCTAATGTAGTAATAAAACCTTGAATCGCTCCATTATTTGTATTTGAACTTCGAACAACACCGTTATTTTAAACTTCATAACAGTGTAGTTCGAAGTTTAAAGAAATGCATTAGGATTTTCAAAAAGGGTGATATCCTTGTACAAATATGTGTCTCTTTTTTTCTCAATTTGCGAAATTTAAAGTTTATTTGAATCTGAACTTTCAGAGTTGCCATTTTTTAGGTTTTCTTCTAGCTACATAAACATCGAACATCTTGATTAACTTAATCTGACCTTCTTTTTGGTTTTATTTATTTTTGCGTGTGTGTTTCAGTGTTATCCTTTTTCTTGAACATTTCCTCAACACTCATGCACAAAATTCTCTCTTCGTGACCCCCGACCTTCCAAATTTCCTTTCTTCATATGCATTAACTTTCGGGAAGATCCTTGAACATTTGTTTTCTTTCTCTTACTAAAAGACACATGCATTTTTTGTCTTGTGTTTGCACAAAAGAAGCTATTACTTGTGTCCTGGTTAAAAAAAGGTAGTGAATTTCTCCATCACACACATGTTTTTCTGAACCTCACCACACATTTTCTGAACGTCAACCTCACCACCACACACACGGAAACAATGATTTCTTTTTTATAAAGGTAGAACTTCCCATTGTTTATAAAGATCACACTATTTTTGTTATTTTTAATTTTAACTTCTTTGTTTTATTTATATAAGAAATTGAAAAGGTCATTTTTTTTCCAATGTGTGAAGTTTTGTTGATTTTATATTTGGACTTCTGTGCTAATTTACATGATCTTTTAGAAGTAAATTTTGTAGACTAACTTTTTTCTCTTTTACATATCTGAACTTTTATATTTCGTATATACGAACTTATTTGCTTTTTACATAAAAAAGAAAACACGCAGAGTAAAGAAAGTAAAATTTGGAAATCATTGACCATAAGGATCAGTTGCGAAAAGACACTGCACACCTGCAAAACAAAATCTCCAGTGGCCTACTCATACAGTAATTACATGCACTTAATCCTTTTTTATACACAAAACAAGCTCTAACTTGACGTTACTACAATTCTTCACCACAAAATTAGCATCTTCTCTCACCTTATCCAACCAGTGCCGGTTTGCGTTATCTTGTTTATTCTTTTCTCCAAACGCATAGCAAGCTAAATGTTTGATTCGAGAAGAAGGCATTGAGGTAGTATCATTACTGAAAATGAATTAGCTCTTCCCAAGATACAGTAGCTGAACTTTCCAACAGAACACCACGCACGTACGCAGCCAAAACAGTGCACGCACGCACGAACACACCACAAAATGAGCGCACCAGTGCATGCTCGCACACACGGTTGAGGCTGGTCGAGCTCGGGGTCCAGCGGTTCATGGGCAGAGGATGGAGCAGAAGGACGGCAGAGCTCGGGGGAGCCGGCGGCAGGGCCCAGGACGGCCAACCGACACAGGAGCAGCTCGGCCTACACGATCAAGAGGAGCGGCATCGGCAACAAATTGCTAGCTTGCTAGGAGACGGACTGCTCGTGACCAAGGTTACAGACTGCTCGTGCGGAGGGAGCCGAAGTGTTTTGATTTCCCTGCATTGAAACAAACATCGTCAGCTCATACAACACAAAATTTCTCACCGCTCTCCTTCATTTCTCAACGCCAGCGAGCGCACCAACGGTGAAGTGGATGACCGTGGGGAACATCCACGGAAAAGCACGACTGAGGAAGGCGGAGCCACCGCTGGCTCTGTGGAAGAAGGCGGCCGCCGGCTCCGGGGAAGAAGGCCGGAGGGGCGGGGGACGGGGGCCTCGGGAGAGGAGCTTAGGTAGTGCACCGGAGGAGGAAGGAGCCGGCGTCGGCGAGTACGGCGGCGCTTGGCCGAAGGCGTTGATGGGAACTGGGGCCATGGTGGCTCGAGTGGCCATTGCGGCGCGAACGGAGGCGTTGAAGCTTCTATGGCGGCGGCGTGTGGCGGCACTAGGCGACGGCGGGAACGGTCCCGCGAGCGGATCTGGGAGGACGAGGCGTCATGGCGGCTGGATCCGGGGGAAGAAGGCAGCATGGCTGCCGGATCCTAGGCCGGGGTGGCCGACGGAGGGAGGCGCGTCGGGGTCGGGATGGCCGGTGGCGGGAGGCGCGTCGGGGTCGGGGGCGGCGACGGGGCCAGGGTGGCCGGCGGTGGGAGGCGTGCCGGCACCGGCAGCAGGAGGCATGCCGGAGCCAGGGGCTGGCGGCGGGAGGCGGCGGTTGTGGCAGCGGGAGGTTGGGGATCGGGAAGGAGATCGTGGACGAGTGGGCGTGGGCATTGCCTTTTTCTCTTTCTTTTTTTCTTCGCGGGTTCAGGAGTTCGGGAGACCTCCGCGCGAACTTAGAGGGCGCTCGGCGATCCAAATAAGTATTCTAATTCTGAAATTAGAATAGTGTCGTTACCATTTGAAATTTGTATGTTGTATGTAGTATGTATCAAATCAGAGAGTATGTACGCGTAGTATGTATTATATAATAATGTTTAGGTAGTATATATAGTACTTTTTAGGTAGTATGCATCGTATTTTCAGTATGCTTCAATTTACGTACAAATATATACATATTTCACAAATATAATAAAAATCATGAGCCAACTTGCAATTTTTTTATATTACCCACTTTGGATTATCTTATATATAATATATGAACATACTTATAATGATAAAGTAGTATATAAAATACCATATGTTATTATATGCGACATGTAGGGTAACTACCCCTTGGTGGTAGGGTGGGTCTATTATGATAACACCCCTTAAGAGTCTTATTCTAATAACACCCACCCCATTCTGCACATCCCCTACCAGAGCTCCGCCGCCCCTCCCCTCCCCGCCTTCTTCTGCGGCAGCGGCCTGGGAGCGCCGCCGCCCCTCCCCTCTCGCCTTCTTCTGCGGCAGTGGCCTGGGAGCACTGCCGCCCTCCCTTCCCCGCCTTCTTCCGCGGTAGCGGCCTGGGAGCGCCGCCTCCCCTCCCAACCTTCTTCCGCGGCAGCGGCCTGGGAGCGATGTCGCCCTTCCGTCCCCGCTTTCTCCTGCGGCAGCGGCCTAGGAGCGACGCCGCCCCTCCCCTCCCGGCCTTCTTCCGTGGCGGCGGCTGACAGCGACACCGCCCCTCCCCTCCGGGCCTTCTTCAGCGGCAGCGGTGTCGGGTGGTAGGTGCGACATATGCCAACGGGTGGCTTATCATTGTGGGAGCCAGTAAAACATCGCCGGTGCCTGGAAACGGGATGAGGCGAAGACATGCACGCCGGCGGATCTTACCCAGGTTCGGGGCTTTCCATGGAGATAACACCCCTAGTCCTGCTCTGCGGGGTCTCCGCATGATCACTAGATCAATACAAGTAGCTACAAGTGCTCCTTGAGCTGTTTGGCTAGAGGAAGAAGAAGGGCAAGGCTAGCTCTCCTTTTCTCTCTATGTGGTGTGTGGAATTCTATGAGATCAACCCTTTGCATGGCTGTCCTGGGGGGTTTATATAGGTCTACCCCAAGGGGTACAATGGTAATCTGGCTGGGCGCGGGTCCCAACCGTCAGTGTCTATGCTCGCCGGCTTCTCCGCCGGTCATTGGAGCCCGCCGACTGGTGGGTCCCGCCGGCTGCCGGCCCCTTGGCCGGCAGGCCGGCCCCACTGCTTGGGGGCTTTGTCGGCGGCTGGTTACTGTTGCCTCGCCTCTGATGATGAGGGCTTTGTCTAGGTAAGCGTGGCTACAGTGTCACCGTCTTGCGAGCTCTCACTGTAGCCTTACCTCGTCTTGTCTCCTTAATGGGGCGCATGCTTCGAGGGAGGGAGGTAGCCGGCTATCGGGAGCCAGCCACATCCCTGGCCGACTAGAGGAGGCCAGGCCGTCTTCAGATGTCTCTGGCAAAGGGGCTCGCCGCCCATGGGTCGTACTGGCACCTGTCGTGGGTGACATCGGGGCCAACATGGCTACAGTGCCGCGCCGGACGGGGGATGGCTGGCCCGTACGGCGCCCTGTGGCCATGCCCGTTCCGGGATTCGGGGGTAGTGGGCTGTACTGCGGCCACACCCCATCCTATCGCTGTTACGTGGGTACAGTCTTAGTAGGTGCAGTCTTGGCCGACTTTCTTCATGGCCGGCTTCTGGGAGTCGGCTTTCTTCATGGCCGGCTTCTAGGAGTCGGCTTTCTTCATGGCCGGCTTCTAGGAGTCGGTCCTCTTGGGGCCGGCTCCCTGGAGTCGGCTATCTCGTATCTTTCTTGGGAGAGGTTTCTGAGGCTGGGCCGCCTTCTGGGAGTCGGCCCTGGGGATAGCCGGCCGGGGGAAGGCGGCCATATGCTTTGTATGCTTGAAGGCCTGAACAGCCTGATAATTTTTTCGAAGAGCCAGGGGGAGTCGGTTAGGTTACCCGTGGCCATTTACTCCGACAGTAGTCCCCGAAGCTGGTTGGGCTTCGAGGCTGAGAGGAGGTCGAGAAGCTCGGTCAGCTTCTTATCTTGACGAGCGAGCAGCTGGGAGCCGGCTTCGGTTGGGCGCGCCGTCTTGGCGAAAAAAATTTAGAGTCGGAAGGCGGGAGTCTGTTGACGCGTGCGCCGGGCTGCGGGCCAGTCGCTCGCCGCCTGCGAACCACGTGGCGTCCCTTGGCTGAAAAGAGCCTGCCAACCCACGCGCGCGACAAGACGTCGCCGCAGGCCGAGGGCCCACCACTCCTACGCCTAGGCCCAGGCGCGGATTCTTTGCGGCCCAAAGCCGTCCGCACGTCTTCCGGCGACGGTTTCCGCACGCCGTTAGGGCGCAATAATCGCGGGACGTGGGGGAGTGGGCGCAGTTAATCCCACGTTCCTCCCCACGCCTCGCCTCCTCGGCTTCGCCACACGAGGCTATAAGAAGGGGGAGGAGGGGGAAGCGGCAGACGCTCGCACGCCCCTCTCCTCTCCGCCATCTTCTTCCTCCTGCTTTCCCTTGCAGCAGCGCCTCGCCGCCGCGCCATCCCACCATTCTGCACTCCGCCCCACAGCTCTGTCGCCGCAGGGCCGTGCTTTCTCCGCCGCCGCACTCTTCCTCGCTAGCTTCTCGCCATCATGCAGTACGGCGGGGATGGGACGGCTCCAACGTCCATATGGACCACATCGAGTTCCTCCGCAAGACGCGACGGTTGCCCGGCGCGGACCAGGTGCGGGTCCGTCTCGCGCCTACAAGGGAGATCACGCCGGAGCCGGAGGAAGGCGAGCAGGTAGTCTTCCGCTCGCATTTCCTGCGCGGCATCGCCTTGCCGGCGAGCGCTTTCTTCCGCTCCTTCCTCGACTTCTATCAACTCCAGCCGCACCACCTCATCTGAACACGGTGGTGCTGC
>NC_057814.1:402489653-402522119 GCF_018294505.1 Triticum aestivum | reverse complement strand
GGCACCCGCATGCAGGGCGTGCCGGCCCAGAGCGGCGCCTTCATCTCGATGCGGAGGCCGGCGGCTGACAACCCCTTCCCCGTCATCACGTTAATCCAGTCGGTGAAGCGCTGGCAGAAGTCATATTTCTACGTGAAGAACGTCGCCCCACGAAGCGACTATGTCAACTTGCCGGTTACGTAGCCGGCCCGCCGGCTGGGAGGCGGCCCCACTGGTCCTATCGGGCCACGACGCTGACGCCGGCTGGAGCCGCGGCCGTCGCCCGACTGCGGGTGATGAGCCAGTCGAAGGGCCTGACTGGGTCCGACTTGCTGGCCGCCTTCGTTGCGCGCCGGGTGCTTCCGCTTCAGAGCCGCCCTCACCTGATCTGTCAGATGAGCGGCCAGCTCGATCCGAGTCGGATGTGCACCAAGGACATGCCGCACGACGAGGTGGCCCACATGGTGAATTACCTTGCGAACTGCAAGCTCTCCGCAGAGTGGCGGTTTGGCAAGGAGCCATATTGCCATGCACATCCTCTGCCCATGGTATGTTTTCTTTTTCCTTTTCTTTTCTTAGTTTTGTTGCCGAATTCCTTCTGGCCGTCTCGGACCAGTCGACACGCCTTGGCAGAGCCTTCTCCTTCGACCAGCAGCCGGGTCGGAGGCGGAGCGCCGATTCCTCCCCGGCCGGGCGGAGCATGATCTGGAGGACCACCACTTGGGGGCGGCCGCCAAGGAGGACAATACTGAGGCGGGTGGCGGCGAAGCTGGCGGCTCCGGGCTTGGAGCCAGTTTCGATGACTGGCCGGACGACGACGAGGCGGAAGTCGTCCCACGCCGCCAGCCGGCGTCTGGCCACGGTGCGGGTTCCTCCGCCGCGCCGCCTGCTCGGGGCGGCGGGCAGAAGCGCCGTGCCACGTCGGGCTTGTTCGGGAGCCGGCCGAAGAAGCCCAGGGGTGGGGCGGCGGCGACCAGGCGGGATGAGGCGGCCGCGAAGGCGGACCGCTTCCGCAAGGTGGTGAAGCAGCCGCAGATGGTGTCGGCGTAAGTGTATATTCCTTTGTACATTCTTTCTTCTTTTCTCGGTGATTTCTGAATCCTTGCCCTTTTCTCAAAAAAAATCAGGGCTCCGCTTTCGCTCGATCGGGTTGCTGCCGCCTCCGTCGTTGGATCGCCGGGAGGATCCGGGAGCACCCGCCGCGTGGACCCCCGTGCCGAGCTTCAGGCGGCCACGGAGCGAAACGCGCGGGAGGAGCGGGAGGCGGAGGAGTTGAGGGTGGCCGCCGCCAAGGCGGCACAGGAGGAGGAGGAGGAGGCGAAGGCGCGCGCCGACGCAGCGGCTAAGGCCCAAGCGGAGGCTGCGACCGCGGCAACAGCGGAGGGGGCCTTGCTCGTCACCCCTCTGCACGTCGCGGCGCCTGAGGCCCTAGAGCCCCCGCCAGAGGAAGCCGGCGGCGACCAGCCGGGATTGGAGAGGGAGGACGACGTCGTCGTCCCGGAGAGGGAGGCGGCACCGGCCCCGCCGACTGGGGCGGCTCAAGGCGGCCGGCCTAACGTGCCGCCTGCGCAATCGGCTGGGGGCGAGCCGGCTGCGAGGACGGACCTGGTGGTCCGGTCGCCATCGCGCCAGCGCGCGGGGAAGGCCGCGTCGGACCCGTAGAAAGCCGCGGGCCTCAGTTCGTCGGCCCAAGACGTGGAGGCGGCCAGCGCCAGCTCGGGGTGGACGCCGGGTGGAGGGACGGGTGTGGTGAACGTGGCAGCGCAGGACGTCCAGAACCGGCTTCAGTCCCAGGCTGCGGTGCTGAGGAAATACAATGACGAGTTCCTTGCGACGCGGGCGGCTATTCGGGTTAGTCTTCCTATTTTTGCTTTTGTTATCTTGGTTTCTTCCGTGGGGGCGCGTCAGCGCACCCACTGGGTGTAGTCCCCGAGTTCGGAGTCGGCTGCTGAGCAGGCGACTTGGAACTTCTTAGCGGGCTTTGTTTTGCTATCTTGTTCTCATTCGCTCCTCTGCTTGTCTTGCAGGACTACCACAACCTCCGCGCGGCTGCCTTCAACTCCCAGGCTCGGGAGCTGGCCCAGAAGAATGCTGATCTATCTGAGAGCCGGGGTAAGTGCTTCGTCTTTTATCTCACGTGGGGGCGCGTCAGCGCACCCATTGGGTGTAGTCCCCGAGATTCGGGCCGACTGCTGAGCAGTCGGGTCGGATCTTCCTTGACGACTTCTTCCTTATTGCTTCTTTCTTTTCTGCCATCCCTGCAGCGGCCAACGCCAGTCTGAGGGAGCAGCTGGGCGGGGCTCAGGCCGCCCTCCGTGCTAAGGAGGCCGAGTTTGACGCCTTGGGACGGGAGTGTGACCGCCTGGCCAAGAGGTTGGCCGACCAGGAGAAGAGCCACAAGGCGGCCCTGAAGGCGGTGCAGGACAGCGAGGCCGCCCTTCAAGCCGAGTATGAGACAGAGGCGGCCAGCTGGGCCGAAGCGAAGCAGACGCTGATCAACGGCTATGGCCAGATCGAAGACTTGGTTGACGGTAGGCCGCCTTCTTCTTCGTCCTTGCTTGCTGCTTGCCGTTTGGCTCATGTTCTGACTTGGTGTTTTTTCTCTTTTTTCTCTTTCTTTCTTGCTCAGAGTACTTCCCTGGCTACTCTACCGCCGCCAACCAGGTCGTCGAGGCCCACCGCGAGGCACGAAGGCAGGCTGGCGCCGAGATCGCGCCGAACGCTCGCCGGTCGCTGGAGGAGCAGCTCTTGGCGATTCAGGCCCGCCTCCAGCCGGCTCATCGCATGCTCCGCCGGCTTCAGCGTGTTGGGGTGCAGGTGTTGGCCGCTCTCTGGCCTGGTGAGGTGATTCCCCGCACCCCAGTCGGACTGCCGACTGGCTGGAGGTGGCGGTCGGCCGCTTCGAGGCCTGGAAGGCTTCTGCGGCTCGGTCCGGCCCTAGGCGGGCGCTGGAGTTCGCCAAGGCCTGGTATCCCGAGCTGAGTCTGGACCAGCTGGCCACCTGGCGGCAGGAGGCCGACACGGAGCTGGAGCCGGCGCGGCCGGCTATCATCCAGCGGGCTTCAACGATTGCCGACTACACCGACACCAGCGCCTTCACTCCTGAGGTGGATGACAACGGCGTTGCCCAGCCGGAGGAGTGGTTCGGGCTGAACCCGGCAGACGGCGAGGACTCGGCGGAGGAGATCGACTCCAGCGACGAGGGCGAGGAGGAGGAGGAGGGTGAAGACGCCGCGCCAGATGCTGGAGCGGCCGGTCAACCTCAACTTGACCGTGCCTCCAGCAACAAGGCACGCGCGGGTGCACCGCCTGCAGCCAGCGATGATAAAGCCGAGACCCGCCAGCCGGCCACTCCTCCAGTCGGTGGCACCGTCTCCACCGACCAGCTCGGCTCCCCTGCTGCGCCCTTAGTCTAATCTGCTGCCTCTACTTTCCTGTTTCACCATTCTTGGAACAGTATTTTGTTAAGTTTGCACAATTCCACCCACTGGGGGTGTATTCGAACTATATTGACTGCCGGCCTGTTGGGGGCCTTATGTGTAAATATAATTATGCATGCGTTTTGCTTTCCCTTGTTCTTTGCTTTTCATCCTTCGGCTGTTTCCTTTGCCGCCCTCCCTTGGTTGCCGCCTTCCCAGCCAGATAGCTGCTCTGCAATCTGTGGCTGGGGAAGTACTTGGGAGGGCAAGTACTCTAGCTTTGTTGGATTATAGCGAAGTGATTGGGAGGCCGGCCAGCCAGCTGTTTTGACAGCCGGTAGGCGTGGTTGGAGGCCGTCTTTGCGTTATATAAGTTCGTTGGTCCTTAGCCGTTTTTTGTGTGGGCATCCTTTCTGCCTTTGGCTCTTGCCAGTCGGGCAGTCGGTTCTTCGAACTGCGACTTTCGGCAAGAGATCGCTCGGGTGCCGGCACACTACTTGTGTGACTTCAGGTAGAACTTTTAATATAACTTAAGGCGGCCAGTCCCCGGGCCGACTAGTCGAACCCGGTGCCGGACAAAAAACCAAATGTAATAATACATTCATGAGTATGACACTCGTCATTCATAGCTAAAGGAGGGCAGTTCCCGAGTGTGCCTCGGGGGGACCCGTTTGTCTCATATTTAAAAAAGAACGGTAGCATGATACATACTGCTTTCAACTGTAAAATCTTCTCAGGAGGTTTGCGTTCCATGGTCGCTCCGACTCCTTGCCGGAATCATCCCTCTTGCGTGCTCTTGGTTTTTGTGCGTCGATCAAGTAGTAGGAGCCGTTGCCTAGTGCCTTGCTGATGACGAAAGGGCCTTCCCAAGGGGCCGAGAGCTTGTGCTGGCCGGCTATTCGCTGGATCAGCCGAAGCATAAGGTCGCCCTCTTGGAAGGATCTTGGCTTGACCTTCCGGCTGTGGTAACGGCGCAAACCCTGCTGGTAAATGGCGGACCGGCTGAGTGCTAACAGCCGGCCTTCTTCCAGCAGGTCGACGTCGTCTTCTCGCGCGTCCTTGGCCTCCGCTTCCGTGTACATGGTGACCCGAGGCGAGTCGAACTCGATGTCAGTTGGGATGACGGCCTCGGCACCATATACAAGAAAGAACGGAGTGAAGCCGGATGACTTGTTTGGGGTAGTACACAGACTCCAGAGGACAGCCGGCAGCTCATCGAGCCAGCAGCCGGCCGAGCGCTCCAGTGGTACGACCAGGCGGGGCTTGATGCCGGAGAGGATGAGGCCGTTTGCTCGCTCGACCTGGCCGTTTGACTGCGGGTGGGCAACGGACGCTAAGTCCAGTCGAATGCCTTGTGTCGCGCAGAAACGTGCCAGTGCTCCTTTGGCAAAGTTTGTGCCATTGTCAGTGATGATGCTGTGTGGCACGCCGTACCGAGTTGTGATGTCGGCAATAAATGTACGGCCGTCGGCCCGTTCAGCTTCTTGATTGGCTTCGCTTCGATCCACTTGGTAAACTTGTCCACGGCGACAAGCAGATGTGTCAAGCCGCCGCGGGCTGTCTTGAATGGGCCCACCATGTCCAGCCCCCAGACGGCAAAGGGCCAGGTGAGTGGGATGGTCTTGAGTGCGGAAGCCGACAGGTGTTGTTTGGAACTGAAGACTTGGCATCCTTTGCAGCTTTTGACTATTTCTTTGGCATCTTCCAAGGCAGTCGGCCAGAAGAAACCGTGGCGGAAGGCTTTGGCCACAAGTGATCTTGAGGCCGCGTGGTGGCCGCATTCGCCTTGGTGGATATCCTTGAGGATTGCTACACCCTTTTCTGGCTCGACGCAACGCTGGAAGACCCTAGTGACGCTACGCTTGACAAGTTCTCTGTTTATTATTGCATATGCTCCGGCTCGGCGTTGCACTAGTCTTGCCGAGATCTCGTCAGTCGGCAGCTCTCTGTTGACTAGGAAGTTGAGGATGGGCTGGGCCCATGATGGAGCTGTGACTTCTTCTACTGTCAGTACGGCCACTGTGACCCGGGCGGGTGGGTTGGGTGGTGGAGAGTTGGAGTCGACCACCGCTTCTTGTGCCGCTGCAGTCCCCGAGCCGACTGCTGCAGTCCCCGGACCGGGTTCTGAAGTCCCCGAGCCGGGTGCGACTACGGTAGTCCCCGGGCTGCTTGTCGAAGTCCCCGAGCCGCCTGCTGGGTTCCTCCAGTCGGATCCGGCTGCATCGGGGGTGGGTGGTACGAAGATAGAGTCCGACTCTGGAGACGGCTTGATAGATGGTTTGAGGAGGCGCTGGAGAGAGACACCGGTTGGTATAGCCTGTCGGGTGGAGCCGATCCGTGCCAGGGCGTCTGCTGGGTCGTTGTCGGCCCGTGGTATGTGAAGGAACTCGCACCCTTCGAAGTACCCACTGATCTGCTGGACGAGGAATCGATAGCTCGCCATGTTTGCATCCTTGGCGTCCTAGTCGCCAGATGACTGCTGGACCACCAAGTCCGCGTCGCCATAACACAGGATCCGGCGTATGCCGAGCTCTTTGGCTAGCCGGAGCCCGTGTATGAGCGCCTCGTATTCAGCCACGCTGTTGGAGGCGGCAAAGTGGATTTGCAGCGTGTATCTGAGCTTGTCGCCTTTGGGAGAGGTGAGGACGATGCCGGCTCCCAAGCCGGTGCGCATCTTGGACCCATCGAAGTGCATCCACCAATGAGTAGAGTCGGGAGCCGGCGGTAGGTACTGGGTCTCGGCCCAGTCGACGAGGAAGTCGGCCAATGCTTGGGACTTGATGGCGGTGCGGGGCTGGTAGAAGATTGTGTAAGGTGCAAGCGTAATGGCCCATTTAGCCACCCAGCCGGATGCATCCCGGCTGCCTATGATCTCGGCAAGCGAGGCGGTGCATACGACCGTGATGGGATGCTCTTGAAAGTAGGGCTTCAGCTTCTTGGCAGCGAAGTATACTCCATAGCACATCTTTTGGTAGTGTGGGTAGTTTTGCTTTGAGCTGGACAGTACTTCGCTTAGATAATATACCGGCCTCTGGACTAGCTGGGCTCGGCCTTCTTCTGGGCGCTGGACCACGATGACTGCACTGATCACTCGGCTAGTTGCGGCAATGTAGAGGAGCATGGGCTCCTTCTCAGTCGGCGCCGCCAGGACAGGTGGAGTGGTCAGCATCTTCTTCAGCTCATGGAAGGCTTGGTTTGCTTGGTCATTCCACTCGAAATGAGTGGATTTCTTCATGAGTCGGTACAGGGGGAGAGCCTTCTCTCCTAGCCGGCTGATAAAGCGGTTTAGGGAGGCCAGGCACCTGGTGAACTTCTGCACGTCTCACAACTTGGTGGGAATCTCCATTCTCTCAATGGCCTTGATCTTCACAGGGTTGCACTCGATGCCGCGTTCGGAGACCAGAAAGCCTAGAAGCTGGCCGGCTGGTACTCCGAACACGCATTTCTCGGGGTTGAGCTTGATCTAAAATCGGCGCAAGTTGGCAAATGTTTTTTTGAGGTCTCCTAGCAGGGTGCCGCGCTTCTCTGTCTTCACCACAGTATCGTCTATGTAGACGTGGGCATTTCTGCCGAGTTGCTTGAGGAGGCATTTCTGCATGCAACGCTGAAAAGTGGCACCGGCATTCCTCAAGCCGAATGTCATAGTCAGGTAACAGAAAGCTCCGAATGGTGTGATGAAGGCGGTCTTCAGGTGGTCTTCTGGGTCCAACTTAATCTGGTGGTACCCTGAGTAGGCATCCAAGAAACTCAACAGCTCGCATCCGGCTGTGGAGTCTATCACTTGATCAATCCGTGGCAGAGCAAACGGATCTTTGGGGCAGGCCTTGTTGAGGCTAGTGTAGTCTATACACATACGCCATTTGTTGTTTTTCTTCAACACCAAGACTGGGTTGGCAAGCCACTCTGAGAAAAACACTTCCATAATAAAGCCGGCGGCAAGGAGCCGGGCTATCTCTTCTCCTATGATTCTTCTCTTCTCTTCTGACAGTTGGCGGAGAGGCTGCTTGACCGGCTTCGCGTCGGCTCGGACATGTAGCTTGTGCTCAGCGAAATCCTTCGGAACACCCGGCATGTCCTTTGGGGACCATGCAAAGATATCTCGATTCTCACGGAGGAAGTCGATGAGCTCGCCTTCCTATTTACTGCCCAGGTTTGCACGAATGACTGCGAACCTCTCCGGGTTCTCCAGGTCCAGAGGTATCTTCTTCGTCTCCTTGGCCGGCTGGAAGGAGCCCTGCACATCATATTCCTTGGGGTTGGGGGACAAGGCCGGCTGCTTGCCGGCCATGGCCACGACTCGCTCCAGCATCTTCTTCTCTTCCGCCACTACGAGGGACTCGGCCAGCCGGCTGCTGGCTGCAGCGCACTCGATGGACTTCTTGTAGTCGCTGGCTACAGTGATGATCCCCTTCGAGCTTGGCATCTTCATCTTCAGGTAGGCGTAGTGAGGCACAGCCATGAACTTGGCCAGAGCAGGTCGGCCAAGCAAGGCATGGTAAGGGCTTTCCAGATCCACTACCTCGAACCAGATTGCTTCTCGGCGAAAGTGATCCTTGTCTCCGAAGAGGACATCCATCTTGATCTTGCCGATCGGGGAACAGGATAGGCCGGGTACGATGCCATGGAAAATGGTCCGGCTTGGCATGAGCTGCTTCGCCTTGAGGTTCAACTTCTCCATGGTGTCGCGGTACAGTATGTTGATACCGCTTCCGCCATCAATCAGGACGCGGGAGAATCGGGCAGCCCGCCTTTCTGTTGCGAGGGTGACATCCAACACCAATGCGTAGGAGCCAGGGGACGGCATCACCTCTGGGTGATCGGCCCGGCTCTAGTTGATAGGCCTTTCGGACCAATGCGTGAACTCGGGGTTGCTGGAGGCGACTGCGTTGACCTCTTGGTGCTGTCGGCGCCGGTTGCGCTTGTCTTCAACCTGGCTTGTGAAGACGACGTAGGCGGCGTGCTCATCAGGGAACTCATCTTGAATGGCTCCGACTGCTGGGGGGCTGGAGGCGGCGGGCCAGGAGGCGGAGGCGGCACCAGCCCCTCGCCCTGGAGATCCGGGTGAGCCAGTGGCACTTTCGGGTCGTGTGGTTGGACGGCTTCGCGCCGTTGTGGAACTTGCAGGGGGCATCGAGAGTCTGCTCGTAGGAGAAGGCCGGCTGCCAAGCCGGCCTGCCGCACTTCTTCTTGGGAGCGGGCCGCTCTTCGGGCTGCTCGTCTTCGACTGTGTCCACCTGCCGACTGGTGGTAGGCAGCACAGGGGCCTTGCGCTTGTGGTCGTTCTGGTAGGGGCGCCGATTGGAGTCGCCAGCCGGCGTCTTAGGAGCCGGAGCGAGCACCTTCCCGGAGGCGTCTACTCGGAGCTCGGTCTTCATCGAGGAGTCGGCTATGGCGTACTTGTCTGCAATGACCAGCAGCTCGTCGCAGAGGAGTCGGTGCTTGAGGAGGGTGCCCTCTCGGCACCCAGCGGTGAAGTATTCGATGGCCTGCACCTCGTGCACCCCCTCGCAGGAGTTGCGGAGCTCGGCCCACCGCGTGAGGTAGTCGCGGGTCGATTCGCTGGGCCCTTGGACGCATAAGGAGAGCTGGCGGGGCTTGGGTGGCCGCTTGTACGTGCTGGTGAAGTTGCGGACGAAGACTTCCGTGAAGTCCAGCCAGCTGTTGACGCTGTAGGGCTTGAGGATGTTGAGCCAGGTGCGCGCCATGCCTTGCAGCATGAGGGGTACGTACTTCACGGCTACGTGCCTATTGCCGTTTGCAATGCTGACGGCGGTAGAGTAGTCGATGAGCCAATCTTCCGGCTTCACAGAGCGTTGTACTTGGGCGTGTCTCTGGGGAGCGAGAACCCTCTGGGGAAGGGTTCTTCACGGATGCGGGGGCCAAAGCATGGCGGGCCGACATCATCTTCTTCTTCTAGCGCCAGGGATCGAGCTAGGCGGTCGATCCGGTGGCGGGCGTCGTTCTCGCCGACTCCTTCGTGGTGGCCTAGTCGGCCACCGAGAGTCGGATGCGTGGCAGGCGGCGGGGTGGGACGTCTCTCCCTGCGAGGCGGGGGTGGAGGCGGATTGCCTTGGTGCTCCACTGCTCGAGGGCGTCCGTCCGCGTCGCGCTCGATGGTGATTCGAGTCCGGCTGCGGCTAGCAGCCGGCTCCTTGTCTTTCCTTGCGCGGGCGGCGCTCGCAGTCGGCGACCGGGAGGCCGCAGCGTGCTCTCGGCGTGGGGGAGGACTCTCAGCGTGGGCGCCGGCTTCATGCCGCTCTGTGGCCGCGTCGATTAGCTGCTGGATGCGCCTTGTCATGTAGGGGAGCTTATCAGCCCCCAGCCCATTCAGCTCTTCTGCGGCCGCCTGAGCGGCTCGCAGATTCTCGAGCGGCGTGGCGTAGATGGGGCGGTCTGCCCCCAGCATGCTGGCGATGGCCGCGCCGTGCTCTTTGACGAGGCCGGCCCGGCTCGGCCCGCCATGAGGCGGCGTACCAAAAGCGGCGCGGTCGACTTCGCGCTGGTGGGCCTCGGTGAGGCGTCTCATGGAGGCTATCTTCTGGCCCTCCGCAATGAGGGCGAGGCGGCGTGGCTCTAGGGTCTCGGCGTCGGCATCGGCCGGGATGGGGACGGACAAGTCATGCATCGCCGTTTGTAGGGCGTCGTGGGCGTTCTCGCTCGAGTCGGCGACGTGACTGATGACCAGCACCTCAGTGACAGCGCTGCTGCCGCTGTCGGCTCGAGGGAGAGGGTCGTCGAAGACTACTACATCGGAGGGGTAGGCATCGAGCGATGCCGTGTCGGAGTCGACAAGCATCGGGTCGGTGGAGCCGACCAACTCCAAGTCCACAGCAAGCTCGCTGGAGACGTGAAGCTGGTCGAGGAGGCTGACGAGGCGGCTCTTGGGGTAGTCCGTGCTCGCGTCGGACGCGGGCTCGTCGGAGATGCGAGTCGCGCCAAGAAGATCGGCAAGGCAGCTCGCTGCGCAGGCGTCGTCAACGCCTTGCAGCGCGTTGGGGCAAGCGCCATCGGGCGCAGCAGGCTGGCTGGGCTCGCGGGGGAGGAACAGGGTTCCCGTCCAGAACAGGTCTCCGGACGACGGTGCACCTGGCCCCACGGTGGGCGCCAAATGTCGGGTGGTAGGTGCGACATATGCCAACGGGCGGCTTATCATTGTGGGAGCCAGTAAAACATCGCCGGTGCCTGGAAACGGGATGAGGCGAAGACATGCACGCCGGCGGATCTTACCCAGGTTCGGGGCTCTCCGTGGAGAGAACACCCCTAGTCCTGCACTGCGGGGTCTCCGCATGATCACTAGATCAATACAAGTAGCTACAAGTGCTCCTTGAGCTGTTTGGCTAGAGGAAGAAGAAGGGCAAGGCTAGCTCTCCTTTTCTCTCTATGTGGTGTGTGGAATTCTATGAGATCAACCCTTTGCATGGCTGTCCTGGGGGGTTTATATAGGCCTACCCCCCAGGGGTACAATGGTAATCCGGCTGGGCGCGGGTCCCAGCGTCAGTGTCTATGCTCGCCGGCTTCTCCGCCAGTCATTGGGGCCCGCCGACTGGTGGGTCCCGCGGGCTGCCGGCCTCTTGGCCGGCAGCCGGCCCCACTGCTTGGGGGCTTTGTCGGTGGCTGGTTACTGTTGCCTCGCCTTTGATGACGAGGGCTTTGTCTAGGTAAGCGTGGCTACAGTGTCACCGTCTTGCGAGCTCTCACTGTAGCCTTACCTCGTCTTGTCTCCTTAATGGAGCGCATGCTTCGAGGGAGGGAGGTAGCCGGCTATCGGGAGCCGGCCACATCCCTGGCCGACTAGAGGAGGCCAGGCCGTCTTCAGATGTCTCTCTGGCAAAGGGGCCCGCCGCCCACGGGCCGTACTGGCACCTGTCGTGGGTGACATCGGGGCCAACATGGCTACAGTGCCGCGCCGGACGGGGGATGGCTGGCCCGTACGGCGCCCTGTGGCCATGCCCGTTCCGGGATTCGGGGGTAGTGGGTTGTACCGCTGCCACGCCCCATCCTATCGCTGTTACGTGGGTACAGTCTTAGTAGGTGCAGTCTTGGCCGACTTTCTTCATGGCCGGCTTCTGGGAGTCGGCTTTCTTCATGGCCGGCTTCTGGGAGTCGGTCCTCTTGGGGCTGGCTCCCTGGAGTCGGCTATCTCGTATCTTTCTTGGGGGAGGTTTCTGAGGCTGGGTCGCCTTCTTGGAGTCGGCCCTGGGGATAGCCGGCCGAGGGAAGGCGGCCCTATGCTTTGTATGCTTGAAGGCCTGAACAGCCTGATAATTTTTCAAAGAGCCAGGGGGAGTCGGTTAGGCTACCCGTGGCCATTTACTCCGACAAGCGGCCAAGCAGCGCAGCCGCCCGTCGCCTCTCGGCCTTCTTCAGCGGCAGCAACCGAGCAAGGCCTCCCTCGCTCGCATATCGGCCTTCTTCCGCGGCAGCAGCTCAGTAGCGTCGCCGCCGAACTCCTCCGGGGCTTCAATTACCTGTACTTCATCAGATGTGGATTGGTGCTGCCTCGACATCAAACCAATTCGAGCAAGGAGGACTGTGCGCAAGGTTCCTTTATCCACGGTAGCTTCTTGGATTAAGTCCGCAACGACCTTCAAAGAAAATCCCCCGTCTCCGTTCACCTTGAGCAACGTCCAAACCGCTCATGAACTTCTGAAGGGCAAGTGGACTGCACGGGTGAACGCAAAAGTTGTGCAGACGGACGAGAAGGAAACTTCCTCCTGCAAACGCAAGAAATCACTGCAACACGAGGTAAGCAGTACACTTCCTCAACCATCTCAGCTTAGTTATTCCAGACAAAGCAGTACACGCAGTCCAGTACGCCTCCAAAAACAATGCAGTGCGGTTGCTTCGGTTCGTCGTGGGAAAAAATGCAGTGCACTTTCTCGGTTATGCAGTACGCTTGCTCGGCTATGCAGTACGCTTGTATAGGCTCATTACGGACAACGATGTAGTGCAGTTGCTTCAGTTCACCTTACGGGGTGATGCAGTCAGCGTGCATTAGTTCGCAGTACCCTTTCAAACACATTGCAGTTCGCATGATTCAGTTCATTTAACCTGACAATGCAGCTCGATCATTTTGTGAAGGAAATGACGTCCAGCTGATACAAAATGCCACGCATAATTGACAACACTGAGAACAATAACTTTCACAAGAGTAAAGCTTCTTCTGAAAGAGATACTGGCTGGGTTACCCCTGAGATTCCTCAAGGATTCTTCACAACAACAAACAAGGTGGAATACTCTCCGAAAGAGGATTTTTTCCAGGAAGAAGAGGTAGTAGAAGATGACGATGACGTCACCTTCGTGTGGGAGGGCACTCACCGACGGGATGATGAAGATGAGCCAATAATAGTTCTCAACCCAGAGTATAAGCACGAGTTCACTACATTTGGACAGCATGTCCGAACAGACAATGATGATGCAGTTGAACATGATGTTGCAGCAGATGATGATTATGGCTATGATGATGTTCCGTCGCTCCAAAATTTTCAAACCAATCCACCGAGACATCGTCACAACACTGGATTACCACCACGTCCACCTGCTGCACCCCAAAACAGAGCTCCAAGTAGACCTGCTGCATCAACTTCGACGCTGCGACCACCAAGGGTGCCTCGGTCAAAAGTCAACGGCAGGTACAAATCCTCCTCACTATTGCCGCCGTGAGATCCTCAACTACATAGATCTGCTATAACCCCGCCATGTCCAATACAACCCGGCGAGCTGCAAACACCATCGAGTGAATGACTCTACACACATGTAAGTTTATGTTTCTGAATAATAATAATATTTGCAGTCCATTCAGATAACATTGCAGTGCACACTGATATTTCTTGTGTGGTTTGACCTAACATCTAATACAGTCGATTCTTCTGAAAACTTAGGAACATTGCAATGCTTTATTAAACTCGTATGCACTCCTCGTATTTAAAAACAGAACAGAAAAATTTATCTCATAGAGCATTGCACTTAATGCAGGATAAAAACATGCCGCTGAACCTCATACTTGCCGCTAGAATGAAGTTCACCACGTACGACAAGGCATGGGACTTTTACAACAATTATGCAAGATGTGCAGGGTTTGGCATACGCAAGAGGGCAAAACACAGGACAAATGCCCACATTGTCTGCTCAAGAGAAGGGACGCACAAGCAGACTGTGTCAGGTTGTAACCGGAAACGTCAGAAGACATAAAAAAGGATTGATTGCAAGGCAAAAATTAGAGTCAAAAAGAGGAAGGATGGCAAATTTGTGATAGAAATGGTTAAACTCAACCACAATCACAAGATGCTGGAAAGCCCCGGGATGCTTTTGCACATGCGATTGCACAAAAGAGACGATCCTTTGATTGACCAGTTAGTGAAAGACATGCAACTGGACAACCACACACACGCTCAGATGATGTCAACGCTGTCGCGTATGTCCGGTGGTCAGCAGTACATGGGACATACTAGCCGCAACTGGGTAAACAAGTAAGCACGTCACAGAGCATATCACTTGAACATTCTGTCGGTAATTATTTCCTGTTTGATGAGATGAGTTCGCATTGCATTTGAAATGCAGGAAACATAAGTTTGCCAGAGGAGAGTCCCAAGATGACATCAAGAAACTTCTGGATTTCTTCGAGAAGATGCAGAAGATAAACCCAGAGTTCTTCTATGATTATGACGTTGCTGCAGATAACCGTGTAAGAAACGTCTTTTGGGCCAACGCAAGTTGCAAAGGATCGTATGAAGATTTTGGAGACTGCGTTACATTTGACACGACATATAAAACTAACAAATTCCACATGTCGCTGGGAGTCTTCGTGGGAGTGAACCATCATCCACAGAGCACCATATTTGCTGTTGCCCTCGTGCGAGATGAAACAATACCATCGTTCAAGTGGGTTTTCAAAACATTTCTGAGGTGTATGAACAACAAGCCGCCAATCTGCATGCTCACAGGTACAAAAAAAACAACACCTGTATACTTACGTTTGTTTGCTACACTTATATTTCTTCCATCTATCTTACACACACACACACAAACAACTTAATAAAAAACACTATCTGTGCCATATCAGACCAGTGTTCTTCGATGAAGGCAGCATTAAAAACTATCCTCCCAGATACACTACATAAGTTGTGCGGTGGCATATCATGAAGAAGTACAAAGACCACCTCGCCTTGCTGTATAAGGCGCACGAGAAACTCAAGGATGACCTCAATGCGGTGCTGAACCACCCACTAATGTCGTCAGAATTTGAACGAGCATGGAAGGACCTCATTCAGAAATACAACTTGCAAAACGATGAAGTGATGAATTCGCTGTGGGATGACAGGCACGAGTGGATCTCGGCTTACTACAAGGAAATTTTCTGTGCTCGGATGACTTCCACGCAGAGAACCGAGAGCATGAACCGCATACTGAAGAAAAACTTCGTCAAAGAGAAGCATGATCTCCATATGTTTGCTCAGCAGGTGGACAAGTGCATTCAGACCAGGAAGGCCGTCAAGCATGCAGAGATAGTAGCAAATGAGGTAAATAAAATGTCCATCAAAAACTGCTAAAATATAACTACAAAAACAAAGAAAATTTTCATTTCTCTGGTTTGTAACAGTGCATTTTTGATCATGCAGTCAGAGGTAAAGACAACAACCCAGTTTGGGTTCGAAGTTCAGCTATCAAAAGTGTATACAAGGGCAGTGTTTGCGGATTTCAAAGAAACACTCTACCGTAGCACTGCATTCAGAGCAGAACGGTGCCCTGAGAACCTGACAAAGTGTCTCGTACACCACTACAACAGATCGGATGCATTTGACTGGGCAAGGCATAATTTCCAAGTGGTCGCCGATGAACAGAAAGGTGTCTACGAATGTGAGTGCAAACTCTAGACACACACAGGTGCGACTCGCTAGCAAAAAGAAATCCTAATTTCTGATAGTCATGCACGAAAGCTCACTGACTGAACTTTAAGAGTCCACATGCATGAGTAATTCACAAAACCAAGTGAAGTTCACTTCCTTCAAAATGAACAAATAACGAAAAAAAATATGTGTTTATTAATTTCATGCAGTTCACTTACAAAACAAAGAAATCATGTGTTGTCTGCAGGGCTCTTTTGCGTCCATGTGTTATGCATGCTTTCTCATTTGAGAGTACTCAAGATTCCCGAGGTGTACATCATGAAAAGATACACCCGGAACGCAAGATCAAATGCAACGTTTGACAGAAGAGACTACGAACAAACAACACCAGATGGAAGCTCGCTTTTTTGTCGTAGAAAATTGCTGACAAAAACAGCAATTGACCTTGCAAACAGAGCGACAAGGTCCGAGCTGGGTGCCATAGAGCGTTGTCTGGTATGAAGGCACTGATCGAGGAAGTTGATGTGCTCAACGAAGAAGAAGAAGAAGCAAAACTAAAGCTAGCAGAGAAATCCCAGCATGACAATAATACTGAGCAAGTAGAAAATACCGAACACAGCGCAACTGGTGCTATCAAAAGAGAAACAATTCTTCCACCTCCTGTTTCAAACACAAGAGGAAGGAAGAAAGGGGGCGACGCAACCCAGAAAAAGGTTGCATGCAAGGAGAAAAATGATGACAAAAACAGTAAGCCACAGCCTGAGTTGGACAGTGATGGTCACCCACTGGGAATAAGAAGGTGCAAGACATGTAATGAAATCAGCGGCCACAATTCCAGGACATGTACAAAAAGAAATGAACAAGAAAACCGAGGACACGGCGATGCACAACCAAATAGATATTCCACTCACAACACTAAGAAATGGACGAAACCGAGACGTTGTAGCATCTGCAAAAAGAGGAAAAGACACAATTCAAGAACCTACCCCAAAGAACAAGATCAGAAAACGAGGAAGACGAAGAAGATGAAATCAAAGAAGAAGATGGTGACACAACTGAAGAAGAAATGGCTTATGAAGAAGCAGATGAAGAAGAGGAGGAAGAAGAAGAGAGTGAAGAGGACGAAGAACATGAAGAAACTGAAGAAGGAGTGGCTTATGAAGAAGTGGAGGAAGAGGAAGAAGATGGTAAAGAGAGTGAAGAGAGTGAAGAGGACGAAGAACATGAAGAAACAATGTTCAAAAAACAAGGTAGAAGCACAAAAGGATGCAGTTCCCAGCGCTGGAAAACGAAAGCCTCCATCAACCATCACGCGAGGAGCAAAGAAGGATGCAGTTCACAGCGCTGGAAAACGAAAGCCGCCATCAATCAGCACGCGAGGAGCAAAGAAGGATGCAGTTCACAGCGCTGATAAACAAAAGCCACCATCAACCAGCGCGTGAGGAGCAAAGAAGGATGCAGTTCACAGCGCTGAAAAACAAAAGCCGCCATCAACCAGCACGCGTGGGGCTACAAACACAACAGTGCAGAGACAAGAACCAACAACACCGCCACGGAAAACAAAAAAAAGTGTGAGATTAGACACACTCCCGTCATCGCGAAGAAGCAGCAGGTTAACGACCAAATAGATGAACTTCAATAAATTAATCATACACATAGCAGTTTGATTATCTGTACGACTTATGTATCAGTTTAAATTTTGTGTAAACACAAATTTCCCGCTGACTATGAGTTATATTCAACTAAACCATGTAAAGAGAAATGATGTATTGAGTATACCATATATATAGCAGTCTAGAGTAAACATTGACACATTTTGATCCACAACCCATGGAAAAAATGCAGTTAGCTCACTGGCAGCACGAAGTTCTGAATAATAATTGAAGCGGTTCAGATCACAAAAGTACTTATTACAAAACACATCAAAAGATGAAGCGTTCGACACGCAAAAGTACTTATTACAAATCAACCTCATAACCTTAACCAATCACGTCAAACGTGATTCTAACCGTACGATCCTTGAGTTCAAAGAAGTTGAGGACAACAACTTGCTCAGACTTTAGGCCACTATCAATGACAAATTCCTTCCAGCCTTTCTGCAGACACAGCCGCCCGTCAACACCTACACGGTACTTGGCTGGTTTCAGGTGTCCATTACCAAGAACAACTTGGAGAATTCACTTCTTCTTGAGCCGGAGATACCTAACAGCTCGTTGGGGGATTTTCTGCAAAAAAAACTGTTTGGCGACAATACTAGCAGTACAATTCTCATACTTTGCACAGACCAGTAAAAACCTACACACAGTACAGACTGAAGGGTAACGCAGCAGAAAACAAAAATTTTCTGACCTATGCACCAGCCCAGGACCACTATGGAGACTGCATACAAGGTTTGATCTTTTTCGTTACCGACTCATAGCGCAGCGGGAAGTAGAGTCGATGACGATCGGCGGTGCAGATCCCCGCAGCTAGGATTTACAACCTCCCAACCGCGAGGATGTATACCCTCATCTGCTCCTCAGACAGCCCTCCGGGAGGCGGTCGAACAGTCCCCCGGACGGTGTCGCGGACAGCCCTTCGGGAGGACCTTCGAAACTCGAACGGTCACTCGGACAGCCCTTCGGGAGGACCTTCGAAACTCGGACGGTCACACGTACAGCCTTTCGGGAGGCACTCACGAACTAAGACCGAAACTACGATCTCTCTACAGAGTTGCACACATACGGTCTCATCTATCCGGCAGGGCTTCGCCGTCCAGAACTAGTTCCCACCGGAACCCAGACAACCTTTCGGCTCTACGAAACTATTTCGCTGGGAGGGAGAGAGAAGCCAGATCAAGCATGGCACTTGTATGTGAGAAGGGATGATCCTTTAGGCAGCCCCCTCCAACCCTATTTATAGGCCAAGCCCAAGGGTGGCTTCTCCAAGAAGCCAAGGGGGGGAATACCAAAAAGGCCCTCAAGGTGGCTTCTCCAAGAAGCCAAGCAAAAAGCATTTTCACTATTCATGACGACATTTTTCAGCGTCCGTTCGAACTGAAAATATTTATGTGGGCTCACAACATTTCCAGTACCCACTAAAATAATTTTCAACGCGTTCCGAAACAATTTCGGTTTAGTGATTTTCATCTGCGAAAAGCAAACAAGAATGTGTTTTCACTATTCATGAAGACAATTTTTCGCGTCCACTAAATCCGAAAATATTTCTGTGGGTCTTAGAATAATTCCAGTACCCACTAAAATGATTTTGGATTCATTCTGAAACTATTTCAGATTAGTGAATTTCATCTGCGAAAAACAGCCAAAGCGGTACCGGCAGCTCTGAAACATTTTCGGTTTTTATTTCTGAAAATTCCAAAAAGTTTCCAGAATGATTCTGGCACCCTCCAAGAATTATCAGGCATGTGCCGAAACCATTTTGACTTAATGGCATTCCCCGAAACAACTTTTTCGGTTTCACCAAAACTCATCCGGTGACCTCTCTCTCCGGAACATTTCCGCTGTCCAAAACTTTTCGGTGTCCGAAACTTTTTCGGTGATTTTCTCTCAGACTCCTTGTCTAGTATTCAGCAGATAGATGACCCTTAAGCGTGTGACCCTATAGGTTCGGTGAAGTATAGACATGACCCGGAACCCCTTCCGATCAATGATCAACATCGGAGCCGTGGACACCCATATTGACCCCTATACCCACACGAATGAATATTCGAGTGAACCTCCAGTTGCAGTGAGCTATTCCTGTTGCTTCGCGATATGTTACAAATACCCGAGGTGAGACATGTTGGCATTCCCGTGGGTCAACAACTTGTCCACTATGCTAGTTACCTCGTTACCGGTATTGTTCTCTTTTCTCGTTATCGTGTTCCGGCATCCCCATGATCAAATCACAAAGTGTCTGGCCAGACGATGATGGATACCGTAACACCGAGAGGGCCCGAGTATATCTCTCCATCGTCAGAGGAGCAAATCCCAATCTCGAGCTATCAAGTTACTTAGCACTTTCCCATGAACCCGTAAGCCTCCGTAATAGCCATCCAGTTACGGATGACGTTTAACAAACCCCAAAGTTCATGAAGCAAGCATGAAGAAACTCGATACTCTCATGGTCTAAGGAATTATGCAAACATTAACTATCTCTGTGTTATAAACCATTAACTTGTGACGAATGTATCTCATAGCTTAACATCAATTCAGGTCGATTCAACACAAATGTCCTTCCTGACATTGTGCCCTCAAAGATGCTTGGCATAGACATGCCCATGATTGGGAAAACATAATCATCATGCAACACTTGAGCTAGTCTTAGTGGCACGACTAGGAATATAATTTATCGTTTATTATTCCACATGTGCATATGGGTTCTCCCCAGAGCCTTTATGGATATACGGGCTCGGGAACCACAGCAGCTATAGCATGGAACATAAACATAATATGAACTCGGAGATAAATAATATCATTTATTATTGCCTCTAGGGCATATCTCCTACAGACTCCCACTTGCACTAGACTCAATAATCTAGTTAATGCTAATGCACTTTACACCTATGGCATACTGGTGTAAAAAATGCTTCGCATGTGGTATAGCCTGATGTCCATCGGATCTGACAACTTCAGCTCCATGTGTATCTCTGCATATCCTCACATTTTCATGCTTTCACAAAATTCATATTTTGTGTGGACTTGGCTTTGTATATATGTGAATCATTGGTCGAAACCTGATTCCTCAGACTGAGTTATGGAGCAACCATCCGCAATAGTGTCCATTGACCAAAGCCTTCTTGGAACCATACTTAGTTCATGAATGAACTATATGGTTCAACATCTTTGTCTTTGTCACTTCTAAAGCGGCAACATACTTCGCCTCTGTTATAGAATTCGCCACAGTAACTTGTTTGGAACAATTTCCAACTAATGTGCCACCATATTGTGTATTACACAAAACCCTTAACTTAAATCGAAAATCGCATGGAGAAAAGATGAAGACTGTATCGATGTAACATTTTACAACGAACTCTTCATGATCTCCGCTTGCGAGAAAACATATCATCAGTACTTACTCTAGTACTCAATGACATCTTTCACTGTTGTCCCATGATCAGTAATTTGATCACTTTGGTATCCATACTCGCAACACCTTGGGAGTATCAGACATATCTGGTTGTTTTACATACCATGGAATACATGATTAATCCAAACACAAGAGTGTGTGGAATCTCCATCATGTATTTTACTCATCAGTGTTTTGGGACACCGAGTCTTGCAAAAACTCTTTCCATGTGACTTCGACAAGAATCACTCCTTGGCGTTTTAAATGCTAAAAGGTTTTATCATCTTGTCAATATGTATTCATTGCTTAGCCCCGTTAGGTAAATCTATCTCCATAGATCATCATGCCTAATATTGAGGCTATTTAGCCTAAGCACTTCATCGAAAAACTATTTTCAAATGAAGTCCTAATTCGTGTCAAGAAATTTATTTCCAATTACCAATGTGCCAAGCACATAAGGTTTTTAGAAATATTATTACGCTCCCACTTACTTTCTTGAATTACAAGCATCTTCGTTACCCATTGATGAAGTCAAACCCCTTTGACCATTTCATCAAAGCACGAAGATTCCAACTCCATTTTGCTCTCTTCTGTCCATTGCTGGAACTCTGAAGTTTGCACCCTTACTAGCATCCTCTGGATAGACAAAATGCCTTGGACTGTAACACATGCAAGTCCTTGGTTTCATTTCCATCAGATGGAAATCCTATTGTCATCCATGTTTCATATCTCATGATTGAAATATGTATTAATTGCTAGTTCAACCCGAACCGACTTTAAGCATCGCTACGATGAAAACAACCTCATCGTAGTCAACTCTTGAACTTGTTATTTCAACAAGTTGAGCTTTATGGATAAAACATTTTTATCCGTATCAGTTTTAAGTTCCATAAATATTCGTTAGACTCTAAGTCTTCCGAAAGGTGTATCAAGGTTTTAATCTTGAATCACTTATATGGAAACTAACTCGGGTTGTATTGGCATTTAGCCAATTCTGGAGTCAGGGCCCATCAACACTTCCTTGTGTATCGTAGGTATAATGTTGTCTAACAACAATATCTCGTTTGCGCACCTGAGAGGTTTGCACGAGCCTTGCCTACGTGGTTCAGCTGCAAGTTCGACCGAAGTTCATACATTTTATTGTAGAGACTTCCGTATCAGTCGCAGTAGGAAACTCTGGAATTACTTCCAAGGTCTCTTTCCTTTGATCTGATGACGAAGATACTGTTTATCTTGTCGAGTTGCACTATTCTCCCACTCACCTTTTTGAAAGAACCATTCTCTTTAAAAGCACACCGTTTCGCGGCAAAACTATTTGCCTCGGTATAGTGAGGGAGGAATACCCAACATTTTGGTATAACCTACAAAGTAGCACTTGTCTGATTTGGAATAGGTTTGTAACCTTTTACACAACCCCATATTCCAAATGTTAAGAAAAGATATAACATGGTTGGGCGTACCATACCATGGCTTCATTTCAACAGACCCGATGTAGCTCTTTTCAGTGTAAAAGCCGCAGTCTCTAAAGCATCACTTTAAAAAGGATAATGGCAAATTTATTTATGTCATCTTTGACCTTACCATGTCATAAATGGTTAGATTACATCTCCACGGACTTTTCACTTGCAGTGGTGTTCCGGGAGGTGCAAGTTATGAAACCCCTTTCACAACTCATCAGACATTCGCTAAACATGTAACTCAAATATTCCTTTGTGCAATCAAATTGCAGAAACATAATTTTCTTGTTACAATAACTTCTACTTCATTTTTGAAAACCTTTCAAATGATTTCAAAAGATCCAGACTTACGTCTCATCAAGCAAATATCCATATATCTACTTGAGTCATTTCTGAAGATATATAAATCCACTACTTGCAACAACATTTATTGAACTACACACATCAAAATGTATGATCACCAATAAGTTTGTTGCTCGTTCCTTATGGCCTGTGAACGGTATTTCAGTCACTTCACTTTTCAGAGAAAAGTTGCAAGTGTCAGATGATTCAAAATCAAAGGACTTCAAAATCCATCATAATGGAATTTTTCCATGCGGGTTTCTCCAATGTGACCAAATACAGTGCCACACATGTGTGGTATTCTCATAGTCTTGCGACATTTAGTGTCAGTGTTATGGATGTATTATATTACCATCAATATTCATAACATACATCCATCTTGGATGGAAGCATGGCCCTTCATGTTATTCATAATACTTAACAACAATTGTTGTTTTTATGAACAACTCTTTTGCAACAAACATTGTGCAATGGGCTAGAGTTTATGAAACTCTAAAATGAATTATGAAAGTAAACCCAGAGGTATTGTATTATTATCAATATTCATAACATACATCTCATTCATAATGAAAGTATGGCCCTTGTGTTATTCATAACATCGAACATAAGAAGTTCTCCTATGAACAACCTTCTTGCAAGATACCTTATGCAATGGGATAGAGTTTGTAAAACTCTAAATGAATTATGAAAATAAATACAGATGGCAATACACTGATGGAAGGTATAGTAACATTTACTATGTTCCCTGTGTATACCTTAACCTCATTTCTAGCTAGTCTTTCAGGCCATAGTAGTTCTTACATCGAGTTGCAACAGAATGCAATCGAGCGGGCATTTTTGTGATGAACTCACAATAACCAAGAATTAGTGATTAACATGTTTAACCATAATTCGCAAGAACTATATCTTTGACCAGCCTTCTATACATCAAAAACTTGTATGACATTCATACATGAGCTGGATATTCCAGTCTTCTTTCCTTTTGCCTTTATACTTCTAACAGTTTAACTTTTAGTATTTCTCCTACTCTCAGAAGAAGCACCCAACTTAAGAGTGGCATTAGCCCCGGACTTCCTAGGCGTGTAAGTCATACTAACACACTTTGGACACTTCCTTTCTCTTTAAGTTGTTGTTTTATTCACCTTTCATTATATGACAGGCGTTCTTCTGGATCCCTTTCCCAATAGTCAAATGCATAGTAAACACTTTTACTAATACTTGCAAACAAACATTGCTTTGTTTGTATCTGAAAATAATTTTCAGTTCCATGAATATCATATAACTATCCCAACTTTCGAAGTTTGGGTTTCATGGAAGCAAACATATTCCACTTGACCGTAACAGAATTCTAGCTTTTGGATCGAAGGACGAGAGTCACATGATCCATAGCATTAGCGGGAGGATACGGAAAGCATGCGATAGGACAAAGTCCTTCTCGGCACTTTTGAGGACAATCCTCATATTACGTTACCAATCGTAAAGTTTTAACCAGATATTTAACAGCTATTCAATTTTAATAGGGAAGGTGGAAATGCGAGCCATTATTCTACAACTATTATGCAAACCACACTTAGACAGTGTTCAAAATTAATTGCATTGAGAATTAAACATGTTAATTCAACAGTGCGCTCCCACTCAAATCAATATCTCTCAAAATTGATTGTGAGTGATACAAGACCCACATTTCAATTGTTCGCCATTGGTGTAACACCACTGATGACGAAAAATCTCAACCGGTAGGCCAACTTGCCAATCACATCTCTATGTGACTCTTGTTCATCTTTCGATGCGTGTGTTCCGAGCTCATGACGGTCATGCCTGAACGTCAAGATAACCAAGTGATCTCGCTGCGAGGTCTCAACTCACCCGCCTCACACTTCTCTAATCGTTCATACCCGTGTGACACGGCGCACCCCGAAAAGATAGGTGCCGTGACAGTGCTACACTTGGGAGAACACTAACTACTTGGTATTTTTGTGAGAGATCACCCTAATAAAAAGCGACTACCGCGCAATCAAGAAGGGTGCATCATAAGGGATAAACATCTCAGGCAATTCATAATAGCATGATATGGTATAGCCCTTTCTGACGGAGAAGTATTTCATTTCTTTGTCTTTGGCATTCGTGTTGGTGTTCACCTTTGTGAAGATTGCCACCACCTTGTCGATGCACCAAATAATATTGCTATCTCCATAGCGTATAAAATTAATGCATTACTTAAGGTTGACACGCAGGTCATTAAAGTGCAATCCTATGGCTCCAGCCATCATGCCGAATCATGACACGCAGGTCATGTTAATCAAATTACATCATATAGTCATCTCATACATAATCGAATTAGTATGAGCACTGCTATACCACATCACATGCACATCCTGCAAAACCAAGTTAGACGCCTCTAATCGGTTTATGCAAAATTTATTTTACGTGGCTTCTAAGGTTTTGACTTAAACCGCAGCGACCAACGTTCATCATCAAGTATGATAGTTCATGTCGCTAGATTAACTTTGCAGGGTGTATGAAGCACGAGACAATAAAATCTCGAACCCCATACTAAACTTCGTCATACGCATGACCCCCGTGCAGATCATATCTGCATTGCCCTGTCGTCTGCGAATTTCATCTTTCTTTTGACTACGGCAGAACCCAAAGAACTGATAGCACTTCCATGATCAATCAGGATCACGGATTGCCAGAACTTTGTCAAATTCCACCATGCTATCTCGAGATTGAGCAAACGCAAATTCTAGGGAAGCAACAAGAACATCGGGTAACAGATTTCATCTGTCACCCGCATAAATAATTTTCAGCAATAGATCTCATCTACTACCTAATTATATTATGCAATACCCATACATCTCTATGTATTCTAGATCGCAACCTGCATCTACACATAGCACGGCTCATGATGCCACTGAAGGGTAACGCAGCAGAAAACAAAAATTTTCTGACCTACGCACCAGCCCAGGACCACTATGGAGACTGCATACAAGGTTTGATCTTTTTCGTTACCGACTCGTAGCGCAGTGGGAAGTAGAGTCGATGACGATCGGCGGTGCAGATCCCCGCAGCTAGGATTTACAACCTCCCAACCGCGAGGATGTATACCCTCATCTGCTCCTCAGACAGCCCTCCGGGAGGTGGTCGAACAGTCCCCTGGACGGTGTCGCGGACAGCCCTTCGGGACGACCTTCGAAACTCGAACGGTCACTCGGACAGCCCTTCGGGAGGACCTTCGAAACTCGGACGGTCACACGGACAGCCCTTCGGGAGGCACTCACGAACTAAGACCGAAACTACGATCTCTCTATAGAGTTGCACACATACGGTCTCATCTATCCGGCAGGGCTTCGCCGTCCAGAACTAGTTCCCACCAGAACCCAGACATTCGGCTCTACGAAACTATTTCGCTGGGAGGGAGAGAGAAGCCAGATCATGCATGGCACTTGTATGTGAGAAGGGATGATCCTTTAGGCAGCCCCCTCCACCCCTATTTATAGGCCAAGCCCAAGGGTGGCTTCTCCAAGAAGCCAAGGGGGGGAATACCAAAAAGGCCCTCAAGGTGGCTTCTCCAAGAAGCCAAGCAAAAAGCATTTTCACTATTCATGACGACATTTTTTAGCGTCCGTTCGAACTGAAAATATTTATGTGGGCTCAGAACATTTCCAGTACCTACTAAAATAATTTTCAACGCGTTCCGAAACAATTTTGGTTTAGTGATTTTCATCTGCGAAAACCAAACAAGAATGCGTTTTCACTATTCATGAAGACAATTTTTCGCGTCCACTAAATCCGAAAATATTTCTGTGGGTCTTAGAATAATTCCAGTACCCACTAAAATGATTTTGGATTCGTTCTGAAACAATTTCAGATTAGTGAATTTCATCTGCGAAAAACAGCCAAAGCGGTACCGGCAGCTCCGAAACATTTTCGGTTTTTATTTCTGAAAATTCCAAAAAGTTTCCAGAATGATTCTGGCACCCTCCAAGAATTATCAGGCATGTGCGAAACCATTTTGACTTAATGGCATACCCCGAAACAACTATTTCGGTTTCACCGAAACTCATCCGGTGACCTCTCTCTGCGAAACTTTTCCGCTGTCCGAAACTTTTCGGTGTCCGAAACTTTTTCGGTGATTTTCTCTCAGACTCCTTGTCTAGTATTCAGCAGATAGATGACCCTTAAGCGTGTGACCCTATAGGTTCGGTGAAGTATAGACATGACCCGGAACCCCTTCCGATCAATGATCAACATCGGAGCCGTGGACACCCATATTGACCCCTATACCCACACGAATGAATATTCGAGTGAACCTCCAGTTGCAGTGAGCTATTCCTGTTGCTTCGCGATATGTTACAAATACCCGAGGTGAGACATGTTGGCATTCCCGTGGATCAACAACTTGTCCACTATGCTAGTTACCTCGTTACCGGTATTGTTCTCTTTTCTCGTTATCGTGTTCCGGCATCCCCGTTATCAAATCACAAAGTGTCTGGCCAGACGATGATGGATACCGTAACACCGAGAGGGCCCGAGTATATCTCTCCATCGTCAGAGGAGAAAATCCCAATCTCGAGCTATCAAGTTACTTCACACTTTCCCATGAACCCGTAAGCCGCCGTAATAGCCATCCAGTTACGGATGACGTTTAACAAACCCCAAAGTTCATGAAGCAAGCATGAAGAAACTCGATACTCTCATGGTCTAAGGAATTATGCAAACATTAACTATCTCTGTGTTATAAACCATTAACTTGTGACGAATGTATCTCATAGCATAACATCAATTCGGGTCGATTCAACACAAATGTCCTTCCTGACATTGTGCCCTCAAAGTTGCTTGGCATAGACATGCCCATGATTGGGAAAACATAATCATCATGCAACACTTGAGCTAGTCTTAGAGGCACGACTAGGAATACAATTTATCGTTTATTATTCCACACGTGCATATGGGTTCTTCCCAGAGCCTTTATGGATATACGGGCTCGGGAACCACATCAGTTATAGCATGGAACATAAACATAATATGAACTCAGAGATAAATAATATCATTTATTATTGCCTCTAGGGCATATCTCCTACACAGACACGAGCTAGATGAAGTGTACAACAGTCCAACAAGCAGTACAGATTAAACGCGATCTAATATGCAGTACGGAACTTGCAAACATGCAATACGCTTCTAACTATCATGAAGTTCTTGAGACTACCTGCATGTAGTACACACCGTACAAGCGGGGAAAATTGTGGAAACTAGTAGTGCTCATCTAATATCTAAGCAGTTCACATATTGTAACCATGCAAACTAAAACACGAGCTCCATGCACACAAGCAAAAAAATAAAAACAAGACATAAGTACACAGTGCAGTACACTTCAATAAAACAAAATAAGTGCGTTCCTAAAAAACTAGAAGTTCAGACTAGTATGGAATTATACAAAAAAATTAGAAAACAGAAAGAACAAATCAGATCAAGCGAAAAATACCATCTTGTAGTGAGTCTCCACATCTATTGGCGTAAGCTGATGGACAAAAGGACTTGTGCGGCCAAGGCCACGACGAAGCAGGGCGGAATAGAATGCATCAATGTTGATGTGGCCCATATCCAATCCTTCCGTGAATACTGTTCCATATGCAAGCTGCTCCGCTCGCCCAGCTCGGCACAAGACCTTGCCCCCACGACGAGCACGACGGGCCTGCGAGCAAGCTGAGCAATCGCAGTGCGTCGGCACACCACAACCATGGCCGCAGCAGGAGAGATTCGCGCAGGGGCTTGGAGCCATCGCAACAAAAACCTAGAAAAGGAAAAAAATAAAGAGAGGCTGGAGAAACGAGAGAAGTTGCGGCTAGAGGAGAAATGAACTGCAAAGGAAGGCTAGATGTTGGCCTACATTTATAGAAGAGGAATGCAAAAAGGTCAAAACTGAAAATTAAAGGGGAGTTAATGAAAATTATGTTACCAAGAATGAAGGACAATCAATGAAGGCTTATGTTACCAAAGAAAAAGGACCAAAAAAAGGTGTACTTTGACTGCAGCATTTCCCACGAACTAACCGCAGATCATTAAATAATTATTTCTAAAAAATTATAATCTGCAGACCATTCTAAATAAAAGTGAATGCAGTTCTCCAAAGTAATATCAGGAAGTTCACAATATGTGTGCATGAAGTGCAGTACATGCTCAAAATGAAGCACAAGAGAAGCACTTTCGCGCAATGCACAACGCAGAATTAGTGCACCTGATGCAGTCCTTAAATGTAAGTCATGCACTCCGCAGCGTTGGTATAAGCAGTCACAACTTTGGCACAAAAAAGATGCACGCAGTGCAAAATGTGTACACCTGTAGCATAGGACTATGACGAATGTAGTGCACACAAACCCAACAAAGCAGTGCACACCCGTACACTAGAAAAATGATACGTAAGAGGAAAAACAATAAATAAAAATGTGACCCATGCAGTGCACAAAAATGTAGCGCAAACATGTGTAGCGCCGAATGTGTGCACATGCAGTACAGAAACCTGATGAATGCAGTGCAACATGATTTACTAAGCAGTGCACGCCCCTACATTGGAAAAATACCTAAGAGAAAATATTAAAAAGAATTGACCACCCAGGTGCAACCGGCCCCAGCCAGTCTCGTAGTAGGTCTACGCCCACAGTAGGCGAATCGTTCTGAGTCATGATGCATGGGGCCGGGCACACATGGGCCCACAGGTCAGAGAGCATAGAGCAGCGAGCGCCGTGTATAAGCGACCAAATAAGTAACCAGAGGAGTTCATTACGGATGCCTCTCCAGCGCTTATAAATAGGTCGAGCGCGCCCTCCGTGGGCGAGGTGGGACTAAACATTAGGGCGCACACACAGCGCACCGGGAACCAACCGTGCTGACAGGCCGACTTGGGTCGAATACGTCTTCACTCCCCAAACACAGGCCCAACACGCTAGAGTAGTTAAAATAACACGACCCACTAAAAAACAATAAGTACAAAAAGAAAACATCAAAGAAAAATGAGAAACATTTTTTAAATGAATAACAACAAAAAAATGTGCGTGAGCACTGTCAGAAACTACAGTTCGCTCTAATAAATAAAACGCAAGAAGCCCGAAGTCAACGTACAAATGCAGTCCGCGACATACAACAATGCAGTTCATCACGTGGATGCACGAAGTATTCTTATTTCTGAAATGCAGTTCTCTTTCTACTGCATTGCAATATGGCTAAAATGAAGAATGCAACCCTGTTAGTTAAGCAATGCAGTCCGACACCCCTACCCACACTACCCTCCATCCACACAAAAGCTACATCACCATCAAATATAAAAAAGAGAAAAAAGAAAGAACTCCATCAAAAAACTAAATGTGCGTACATCTGTGAATCCTGATCCGATATAATTCAGTATACAAAGAATAAATTTCACTTGCATGCAGTACACTATGTGGACATATCCAGTTCCATTGTGATAGCGAAGAAGTGCACTTACTAGGAAAATTCATCAAAAACACAATCATCACATTTTCTGATAGTTGCGTGCATACCTGAACTTGTCAGGAAAAAAGAGGTGACGACGTTTCAGATTTCCAACGCACTAAGACAGCCTCCTCATAGCAGAACCTCTCTGCAGTTGCCACGTAACTAAAAACACAGCCCCACCACGCTACCACCCCGCTCCGCCACTCCCACGTCCTGTCACGGAGAGCACAGGAGAGCAGAGGAGAAAACACAACTGCTTCGTCCCCCCAAAAACCCCATTGCATCTTCTTCTGCACACTTCCTTTCACTAACCTCCCTCTCCAGAACAAACATGAGAGAGCAGAGGAGAGTCATGGTGGATGCACCTCTGTACAAGCAGCGCCGCAGATACACCATGGAGCTCCACGACGTCGACCTCCACGACAACCACAAGCTCCACGTCGTTTGCACAAGCAAGGGTCAAGCCGTGGACAAGATGTTGTCCACGCTCAGGAGGAAGCTCGGCGGAATGCCCGTCAAACTAGTCGGCGTTGATGTCGAGTACACGCACTACGTGAAGCCACAACGGGCAGCAGTGCTCCAGCTATGCGTAGAAAAAGAATGCCTTGTCTACCATATCTCTGCAGCTAAAGACAAGTCATAGGAACTATCAATCTGTACTATTACTTGTCAATATTGATTTTAAATTTTCTTCATCGCAATTGCCATTATTTAAACTTTGGTTCTCATTTTTAAAAAGCATGGCATAGGAAATCATTGACAGTTTTCATCTGGCTCCATGTAACTAATGTGTTCAATTCTTGAATTATATGATCTAGCGATACACGCAGTTTTATTTTGTTTTACCAAATACAAATTATTTGCCTGAACAATAGAAAACTGCACAATTACTATATAAAACCTGTATGAAATTCAATTCAAGAATACAAACATGCACAAACATGCATTGTTTATGCAATCTATTATCAGATTTACTAGTTATGTTGTACAAAGTATTAGCAGCTACTCACTGCAACAGATTCAGGTATTCATATTGCACTTCAGTTTCAGAAAAAACAAAAAACATAAAAAATAAACTATATTCAGTCTATACAAACATCTTGCAGGCCAATGGAACTAGACAAATTCGTCATGAATGCTGAGTACACCTTCGTCAGATTCACCATTGAAGGAGACAAAAGCAAGATGAATCTATCTGGCTTGGAGATCAACTCCGACAACTACATTGATATTCAGGTGGAATGGAGAGACCCATACAATAAAAAGGAGTTTCACTCTTTGGCTGATGTTGCCGGCAGGATGATAGACATTCACTACCATGACATGAAGAAAAAAAATTAACCGCAAGGAGGACCATACTCTGTGGGGATTTTGCCCGCTGCCAGACAAGCTTATCAAGTATGCAGCAATAGATGCATTCGCAACATATGAGTCATGGAGAATCATCTACGATGTCATAATGGGTCTGGACAGGGCGAAAAGAGAAAAAGAAGCAAAGAAGAAGAAGAACAAGGCTGTAATCCAATACATCAACTAGAAATAATCAGGGCTATGTTTAGTTTCATTTTACTTTAGTAGTTGTGTTGTTCCTTGCTTCATGTCTGCAAGGTTTTGATTATGTCCGTTGCTTCATATCGAATGTTTATTTTGTAAAAACAATGTCGTTTTAGAATTATCATCAAATTTTCTTTCTGTTGTTTGCTTATGTATCATTAGTTTGCTTGTCATCATTTGCTTTTGCTGAACTTAGTTTGCTTGTCATGCAGAATCGCTTGTAACTTAGTTTGCACTAGTTAATGATTGCTGAGTTTGTATTAGAACAAGTATCCAGACAATTTTGAAAAATTTAATGTGTGATACCAAAACACACCACACAGATACAAAACATATTCAAAAACAACGTTAAACAAAAAAAATTAAGTACTCTGACTACAAATCATACCTAAAAAAGATAGATGAATGCAGTTCACAATGGTAAACATAAGCAGTACACATGTGTCCACATGCAGTCCACAAGAGTAATTATAGAAAAAAGACCATTAATATTAATATTTCTAAAAAAGTATAATCCGCAGACCATTCTAAACAAAGGTGGATACAGTTCATCGAAGAAATATAAGGCAGTTCACAAAGTGTATACATGAAGTGCAGTACATGCTTAAATGAAGAACGAGAGGGGCTGCAGTCACTTTCGTGCAGTGCACAACACACAGACTTGGTACATGCAGTTCAGTCCGCAACGTTGGTGCAATCAGTACAGATGACATCATTTGTACTACCACGAAATATATATACTGCAAAAGAAAAAAATGCCTCAGATACGGAAAAAATTGACCACCAAGGTGCAACCGGGCCCCAGCATATCTCGTAATAGGTCTGCGCCCACAGTAGGCGAGTCGTTCTGAGCCACGATGCATGGGGCCGTGCACACATGGGCCCACAGATCAGAGAAATAAGTGCAGCGAGCGCCGTTTATAAGCGCCCAAACAAGTAACTAGAGGAGTTCGATAGAACTCCTGCTCGGCCTCGCGCTAACGCATGCAGCGCGCTTGGTTGACAGGCACAGTGTGGACATTCTATTTTTCCAACCCTAGGACGCACGAAACCCCAGAGCCGCACCCCTAAGATAGATAGGGAGGCGACGGGGTGTGACAGACTCGCCTACGCATGCGGCCCCACGGCACGCCCCGTCGCCGCCTGCTCTGGCTCGTTCCAAGCTCGGCCTCGCAGGGGGTGGGGAGGGGGGTCACGACCCCCTCCCACCCTCCTGCTCGGCCTCGCGCTAACGCATGCAGTGCGCTTGGTTGACAGGCGTAGTACGGACATTCTGTTTTTCCAACCCTATGACGCACGCAACCCCAGAGCCACACCCCTAAGATAGACAGGGAGGCGACAGGGTGT